>NC_133773.1:146283400-146353009 GCF_003597395.2 Chelonoidis abingdonii | reverse complement strand
GGGTGGGGGAGGGGGCTGCCCGGGGGGGCCCGTCCCTCGGCTCTGACGCTCCCTCTCCCTCTCGCAGGTGCTGCTGCACGTGCTGTTCGAGCACGCGGCCGGCTACGCGCTCTTCGCTGTGCGGGAGGTGGAGGAGATCAGCCTGCTGCTGCCCCAGGTGCGGGGCCGCACCTCTCTGCCCCGCGGAATCAGGGGTTGTTCTCCTGCTGCTGCCCCAGCTCGGTCACCTTAGGCCCCAGGGTTGCGGGTGCTGGAGCCACTCGTGGTTCCCCCCGGAGCAGGGCCAGTGTGTGCCCACGTGCATAGCAGGGCCCGGCTCTCAGCTGGATGGCCCCCGGGAGGCTTGTCACTGCGTATGGGGATCATGTGCTCCCTGAGCTGACCTTGGTGCCTGGCCCAACGGGGGCTTCCCCATCTGTCCCTGGCCTTTTCAGGGGTGGGTGCGGGGAGGGAAAGCAGCAAGATGGGTCCTGGCAGGGGGGCCAAGGTGCATGGATGGGGGTTGCTGGGAGTGGGATTGTCCCATGGCAGTAGGACCTGGACTCCATTAGGAAGGTGGGTCGCTCTGGGCTGCGTGGGAACCCAGCCAGTGGGGCTGAGCCTCTGTTCTGTAAGGCAGGCTCAGGTGAGTGCAGTGATGAACATCCCAGATCTGTCAATCCACTGAAAGCAGTGATGTCACGTTATGTCTGAGCACTTGTCCCGGCCCGGGTGGGAGGTATTTGCAGCTATGCTGCTCCCAAGGTGCTGACAGGGTGTTTGTGATTCGAGCCGGTGCTGTGTTACAGCCAGGTGTCCCCAAGGGATCTTAGCAGCTTCCTGCTCTTACAGAGAAGCCGTGTGTGTTGGGGCTGCAATCTGTAGCCTGTGCTTTAGCCGCATTACTCATGGGGGCTTTGTGCTCAGTCAGTATATGTGCTGCTGGCCCCCCTGCAGGTTGGGGCCCCAAGCTGCCCTGTGTGATACTCACCTGCTGCCCTGTGGCCCCTTCCAGGTGGAGGAGAACATCCTCAACATCGGCAAGTTCCACACCATCGTCAGACTGGTGGCCTTCTCCCCATTCAAATCTGCCCAGAGTGCCTTGGAGAATGTCAATGCCATCTCGGAAGGTGAAGCTGGGCTCGCGGCTGCTGCCCTTTGGGCCGGCAATGGCCTTGGAGACTTGCTGCCCTGTAGCTGCACAGCCCATTAACGTCTCCCTCTTCTCGGGGCAGGGATTCTCCATGAGGACCTCAGGCTGCTCCTGGAGACCAACCTGCCGGCCAAGAAGAAGAAAACGTTGCTGGGAGTCAGCGATGCCAAGATTGGGGCTGCCATCCAGGAGGAACTGGGTTACCAGTGCCAGACTGGAGGGGTCGTGGCAGAGATCACCCGAGGTGAGAGGAGACTGGGGGGCCTCTAGTAAGGCCTGGAAATGCCAGCCGGCCCTCTGGGGGGTGATACGCCTGGGTCTGTCCTCCAGTACCCTGCATGTGTGTGGGGTGTCCCTGTTTGCGTTGGAGGGAGGTGCTGGGATATTAAGGGGACCACAATGCTCACTCCAGGCTGCCTTTGCTCCTTGGCTTGTCCTGGGGGCGGGTGGGGGCTCGGTACTCACTCCAGGCTGCCCTCGCTCTGTGGCTTGTCCCGGGGGCGGGCGGACAGGCAGGGACTCGGTACTCACTCCAGGCTGCCTTTGCTCCTTGGCTTGTCCCGTGGGCAGGTGGGCAGGGGCTCGGTGCTCACTCCAGGCTGCCCTCGCTCCTTGGCTTGTTCCGGGGGCGGGCAGACGGGCAGGGGCTCGGTGCTCACTCCAGGCTGCCCTCGTTCCTTGGGTTGTCCCGGGGGAGGGCAGGGACTCTGTGCTCACTCTAGGCTGTCCTCGCTCTGTGGCTTGTCCCGAGGGCAGGCGGGCAGGGGCTCGGTGCTCACTCCAGGCTGCCCTCACTCCATGAGTTGTCCCTGGGGCCGGCGGGCAGGGGCTCGGTGCTCACTCCAGGCTGCCCTCACTCCATGACTTGTCCCTGGGGCCGGCGGGCAGGGGCTTGGTGCTCACCAGAAGTTCTGTGCCCGCAGGGATCCGTCTGCACTTCCACACCCTGGTGAAGGGCCTCACTGCCCAGTCGGCCTCCAAAGCGCAGCTGGGCCTGGGGCACAGCTACTCACGTGCCAAAGTGAAATTCAATGTCAACAGAGTTGACAACATGATCATCCAGTCCATCAGCCTGCTGGACCAGCTGGACAAGGACATCAACACCTTCTCTATGCGCGTCAGGTGAGGGCCCTCTGAGCTGCGGGGTCGGAGGTAGCGCTGTGTGCAGAGAACACTTCTGCCCTGGACGGCGTGGGGGTTAATGTGGAGCCTGGGCGTCATCCCCTCCCCGTGCTTACCGCAGGCAGCGCAACACCCACCGCTGACTGCATAGAAAGGGGAGGAAGAGCATCTGCCCTGCATACACCCCAGCCAGGGAGCCTGTGACCTGGACTGTCTTGTTAGCAGGGAGACACGTCTGCTGCGGGGGAGGAGACGGCAGGTCCATCGTCTCCCCTCCCTGACGGCTCCCCTCTGGCCTCCCGCAGAGAGTGGTACGGGTATCACTTCCCAGAGCTCATCAAGATTGTGAGTGACAACTACACCTACTGCCGCCTGGCTAAGTGCATCGGGAACCGCAAGGAGCTGAGCGAGGAGAGGCTGGAGGCACTGGAGGAGATTGTGATGGATAGTGCCAAGGCCCAGGCTATTCTGGATGCCTCTCGGTCATCCATGGGTTAGCAGCACTTCTAAACCTATCCTGAGGGCTGGAGGGTGGGTCTCTAGTGCTGGCACCGGGGTCTCTGCACTGGGCTCTGAGGGCTCATGGGGTGGGGGGGAGGGAAAGGTCAGGAGTGCTGGCACTGGGGGCTTCTGCACTGGGCTCTGAGGGCTCATGGGGTGGGGGGAGGGACAGGTCAGGAGTGCTGGCCCTGGGGTCTGAGGGCTCAATATGTTGCACATGGCTCGGGGGGGGTGTGGGTGGGGGCAGAGCTGCTCTGGGCCCCCCATATAATCTGGTCTGTTCCTTCTTGATTAGGATATCCATTGACCAGAGGCTGATGGGGAGGGGCGGGGGGTCAGGGGAGGAATTCTCTCCCCACCCCCATTGGCTAGTACTGGCTGCGGTTGGCGGAGAGGCTCAGGACTCTGACCTGCTGCTTGAGGGTGGCGGTTCCTGGGTTGCAGTGCCCCACGGGGGTCACCCAGGCCCAGGGGCAGTTCTTGTCGTGCGTTGACATCTGCTCTCTGCAGGGATGGATATCTCCCCCATTGACCTCATCAACATTGAGAGCTTCTCCAGCCGGGTGATCTCGCTGTCCGAGTACCGCAAGGGCCTGCAGGAGTATCTGCGCTCCAAGATGGGCCAGGTGGCCCCCAGTCTCTCTGCCCTCATCGGAGAAGTGGTGAGTGGCCGGGGGCAGGGGTGGTCTGTGCTCCCCAAGGCCACAGAAATGATGTTCTAGTGTGAATCTGTCAATCCACTGAGCTCTGTGCTGAGACACGGTCACTGCTGATCCATGCCCTGGGGAGCCTGCCCATACTGGCCACCAAGCTGTGCCCAGGTGGCACCGAATGCGGCATTGCATGCTGGGGCCTGTAGTCACCTCGGCTCTCTCACCACCCTGCTTGTCTCCTTGGCGTCTCTGCAGGTGGGCGCCCGTCTGATCTCCCACGCCGGCAGCCTGACAAACCTGGCCAAGTACCCGGCCTCAACGGTGCAGATCCTGGGGGCGGAGAAGGCCCTCTTCAGGTACAGCTGCAGGGTGGTCGTGGTGATGGCAGGCTCCTGGGCTGCTGGGCTTGACACGTTGGCCAAACACGGCTGCATGCGTCAGTGATAAACCAGCCCCAGTCTCTGAGCGACCACCGAGGCTTTTCCTTCACTCTTGCTGAACAGTTGGGTCCTGGTGCTGGGTCTGTCATGGAATCCCATGCGGCAGGTTAGCTATTCTGATCGCTGGGCTGGGGGAGTGACAGGCAGAGTCTGAGAGAGACTAGTACCAGCCATGCATGGCAAGCTGGGAGGTGTCCAGCACCTGGCCTGGATTTCAGGCCTGGCTGTCACATATATCTGACTCCTGGGAAGGAGACGGGTCCAGGCAGCTTCTGCTGCAGCTGGGATCTTGGGTACTGGTGGACCATGGCTCCCCCAGGCTCCATAGTCAGTGCTGCTCCAGGGTGACTGCCAGCTGCCTACTGGTCACAGGGAAAGCCGCTCTCGTTGCTTCCTGTCATCTGCCAGGCTGTGTGAGGAGTGTGACGCTTTCTGGCTCTCAGCGTCTGGCACAGCTAGTGCCTTAGCCGTGGTTCTGCTGCTTTCTAGGGGTGCAGGAAAGAGCAGAACTGGGTGGTTTTTGGGGGGGGCCTTCAGACCCGGAGTACGGCTGCAGTCACCTAGGTGCTTTCACCCCCCTGAGCACTGGGCTGCTGCATTATACCAGGCCAAGCAGGTTGGATTGGGTTGGCAGTCTCTGGCCACAGGCCGCTCGCCAGCCCCAGCAGGATCAGGGCTCCAGAGCGACCTTCATTCCCATACTTGTTCCAGGGCCTTGAAGACTCGTGGCAACACCCCGAAGTACGGGCTGATATTCCACTCCACCTTCATCGGGCGAGCGGCTACCCGCAACAAGGGGCGCATCTCCCGCTACCTGGCCAACAAGTGCACCATCGCCTCCAGGATAGACTGCTTCTCAGGTGCCACTTTCACCTGAGCCCCTGCCAAGCCCGGCTGGGGGAGGGTCCTGCCTGGGTGCTGTCCCTCCAGTGGCACGAGACGCCGAGCTGGAGGCCAGTGGAGTGTCAGTCACACAAATCCCAGCGGCTTCTGCAATGATGGGAATATTTTTCGTCAACAGCATTTCACGTGGTGAATGGTGACACCTGTTTTCTGAGCAAAGCCGGCTTGGGGGCTGGGAAACGGGGGGCTGCCAGCTGGATGGCAGGGGCTGGCAGTTGATGGGGAGTGGGCAGCTGGCCGTGAATGGGGTGGGTTGGCTTTGCTGTAGCTAGCAGCCTGTCATTCACGCTGCCCCCTCTCTGCAGATGTCCCGACGAGCGTCTTTGGGGACAAGCTCCGGGAGCAGGTCGAGGAGCGCCTGGCCTTCTACGAGACAGGAGAGCCTCCCCGCAAGAATCTGGATGTCATGAAGGAGGCCATGGTGGAGGTGAGGGGGCTGGGAATGGGCCTGAGGTGCTGTGGGACTCCTGGGCGGGTGCCGGACATGATGTAAAATCTCCTGCCTGACCAACTGCTGGAGGCAAAAACTGATTTAATGAGGCTGATCCGACACCTTGGGAGTGGGGAGCCTGGCCTGTCTGTCACGATGGTCTGTATTGTCAGTGCTGATGGAGCCTCCGTTGTCCCTTTGCCAGGCTACCGAGGTGGCTGCCGAAATCAAGAAGAAAGAGAAGAAAAAGAAGAAGCGGGAGAAGAAGCGGCTGGAAGCCTTGGCAATGGCAGCAGCTGCTGAGGAAGCTGAGAACTCTGTGCTGGAGACAACCATGGAGGCGGAGGTAAAGAACCAGGAACGAACCCTAGGGCCTAGGCTGGCTGCAGAGGCCCTCATGCTGTTCTCTGATGGGGAGGCCTGGACCTGGTATTTCCATCACGACTTGTGTGCTCCAGACAGGTCCTGTCCCAAGTCTCACCCAGCAGAGGGAGAGGATGGGGGCTTGGGTCCTCCGCCTGCCCAGGGAGCTCGGAACGAGGCAGTTTCTGGCTTCTCATTTCTGCCCCTGCGTACAGCAGTGAAAGGCAGTGGCTAGGGGCAGAGGCAGGTGGCTCTGGGAATTGCTGAGTGGTGCAGTGGGGCCTGGGCCTCAGCTCCACTGAGTGTCTGTCAGCTTGCAGCTCAGACAGATACTCTGAGCCCCCACAACACCCAAGGCAATGCCTCCGATTGCACAGATCTGGCCTGCATGCTTTAATTAGTGCAAGGGCTAAACGGTCAATGGGCGTAATGTGGGAATATAGCTCCTACATTATTGTTCCTAGCTGCCTGCAGACTCAGGCTGACAACGCTGTTAATTGGCCTGCCCTATAGGGTTGCAAAGGAAGAGTTTGAGGACGAGGGAGAGTGCAGCTGGAGCCCCAGTGTGCTCGCACAGCCCGCTTATGGGTCCGTGTACTGCCTTCACAGGGAATGTGCTTGGGTTGCACCTCTCCCTCCAATGACTGGAGCTCCTGGAGGCCTCAAGCCCTGGCTGCAGGGGACGATGTCCCAGAGCCCAGGCACTCTGGGACTGACGCGCTGGGCAATCCTGTGATTGAATGGGAGGTGCAGTGTGGGAGCAGCTACTGGCTGCCAGGTTTCAGATCCTCAGGCAGGGCAGGGAGTGAGGAGAAAGCAAAGGGAAAAGTGGACTGGGACCACCAGACCTTGCTCGGGCTGCCTGATGTGTGGCCACTATCCTGGGCTGTGTGAAATGGGCTGGTCCTAGTCCTGGCCAGCCTCCTCTCAACTGCTGCTCTCCATGTTGGGCTGTGGCTCTGAGGGGACTTGCTAGGGGATGTGGCCTAGAAACCCACGTGTCCACGCAGCACAGGCATCAACCAATGCCAGTCTCTGCAGAGCACTGCACTTTAGCCCGTGTAATGCCTGAGCTGCTCCAGCACCAGCAGGGCGTGGGCCTGAGAGTGCTACACCCCAGGGGGTTCACAGGGCCCCTCTAATCCTGACTCTCTGCTCCAGGAAAACGAGACAGAGCCCAAGAAGAAGAAAAAGAGGAAGCACCAGGAGACCTCACTGGATGAGAACGGGCTGGCAGAGGAGCCCTTGCCCAAGAAGCAGAAGAAACTGGCCCAGGAAGAGCCCTCCCAGTCAGACAAGAAGAAGAAGAAGAAAAAGGTCCATGAGGAGGATTAGCGAGGGCGTTACCAGGCTGTTCCGGGGGTCCTGCGCTGCAGCAGCACAGGCTGCCCAGCACCCAGACAGTGGCAGGACACTTACCTTTCCCGGCTCTCTAAACCTGTTGCTTCTTGTCCAGCATTTCAAGGCAGCTGCGTGTCCTAGAATATACCCAGCTGGAGCAGCCCGCATTAAATGCGTTTTGGTCTCTGGCGTCTCCCATGAGTCTGGGCAGAACTTCCAGTCCTGGGCTCGCTCCGGCAGAGGCTCGATTCACGGCACGTCGGGCTGTGCCTAGCCACTGGTTTGATGTGGCCGAGACAGTTATTCCTTGGAACGCGTCTGGCCTGGGACCGTGGAGCCTGCACCTTTGGAGCTGCCTGCGTTGGGCTGTTCCGTTCTCAGGCGGCTGCAACAGAGCGTGCTCCCACTGGACAATGCCGCCTCCCCTCTGCACTGCAGCAGCGTCCAGAGGCCAGCTGGGCCGTGGGAGGGATTGCTGGGCCAGGGACCAGTGCTTGTGTTTCTGTTCAAGCCTTGAGCTCCGTCCTCTGCACAGGGTGTTACTGCGGAAGCAGAGGGAGTGAAACGACCTCCTGGCCCTACCTGTGACTGAAAACAAACTTCCACTAACAATAAATTTCTCGAGCCTTTCAAGCCTCTGTTTGTTTCTAAGAGCAAGACTTCCCTGTGCTGCCCCAGCTCGGCCTGGTCTCTGGCTTCTAGCTCTGCAGGTTTGCAGCTGCCCAGAGCATGAGCCGGGGGAAGACAGTTGCTCAAGGCCAGAGGGTTTTAATTTCTTGGGTAAAGATTTCAAATAAGGCCAGTTGTGTCCAGTTGCGAGTCCCTCCTTCAGGCTGCCCCACTGAGCCCATGTTGTGGGCAGGACGCCAGCAATGGTGTGCACTGTGATGCTGGGGGTGTTCCCCCCAATCATCATAGCTAAGCCCCCCAGCACTGTTCATTTGCCTACGATAATGGTTGTGTCCTCTCCCTGAGGTGACTGGCCTGGCTCTGCCGCCTCTGCGTGCTAGATTACCCAGCGGGGCCCTTTACAACCCCTGTCCTAAAAACCAAGCAAGGGGGAGAGGATAAAACCTCAGTAGGATTGGAGGGGGGCATTCAGAGATGACCAGAAGCTGGAAATGAGCAGTTCAGTTTTGCTCATGTTTGTTGACAGCAGAGATGGGTCCCTTTGCTTAACTCTTCAATTCTCCTCCCTGTGGCTGCAGCAGTGCTCCCTCCCTGAGCCAGGAGGGCAGAAAATGGCCTGCTTTCTCCCTAGCAGGGAGGGTGACCAGGTGTTAAGGGCTATTGCACCCAGTTTGAGACAGCACATCCCCAGCCAAAGGCCAACAAGCAGGCCTGGCCTTCCTGTTTTTTCCCCATTTTCTCCATCTGGGTTCTAGCCACTGCTGCCTAGAACGCCCCCCGAAATGGTGGAATTGATCAGAATTGGCATCCAGCACTATCTATTAGACATGCCACGGAGGTGGGCAGGTTTTTAAACACCTCTATCCCCTGCAATGGCTGGGATTTCAGTCCCTGGTTGCATCTATCCCCCAGAACAGTCTAAGCACCTGAGAACCAATCTCAGCCTAACTAAAATTGCTGGGTTCAGCAGCAGGGAGCCAGATCCTGATTAATGGTGTGAAAGCAGGAGCACAGACTGCCTGATCTCAGGGGCCCTTTTGGCCTTACCTGCCACCAGGCGTGCCTAGTTTTATAGTCGTCATCACTGCCTGCTGGTTTCCCATCTGAATCTTCCTGGTTTGGGCCTGTGTCATGTGTGATCAGAGCTAACTGGGTAACTGCTGCTGTTCAGGTCACTGCTGCTCAAAGATGACACAGCAAAAAGCAGGAGCCAGAGGTCTAAAGGGGGGTGGGGGGATCAGACAGCAGCTGTGACTCAAGGCTCTGGGGCCCCACATTTGTTTCAATTCTTAGTTTTGAGCCAGGCCTGGGGGTGCTTTGACAAAATGCAGTACAGACGTTACAACCAGTGCTGCTGAGAGCCCCTGGCTGGCTGCCTGAGCTCTGCTCCCCAGGGGGAAGATGACAAGGGGCTGGAAAGAGTCCTGGGTTGGGTGAGTGGGGTCCCTATGGCAGCAGGTGTAGGCTGCTGATTCCATGCCAGCAGGGGTGGCAGCCCCACTCCCTCTCACACTACTGGAGTGACCCTTTTTACAACTAGCAGGTAGGGAGTGATGTCCATTCTGTGCCCCCACCCAGCTGGGCCTCTGCTGAAGTGGGGGTAGGGGGGTGCACACTCCCAAGAAGTGGTTATAAGCCCCTCCTACATTTTCCCCCTTACTCTGGGGGCAGAGGGGGCTGTATGCCCCAGGCCTCTATCTCCCCACATCTGGCACCCAGTGTCTGCCCTGGGCTCCACCACAGGCTCAGGTGCAGGGAGAGCTAAGATCAAACAGCCCCCCTCCTGACAGGAACCCCCACAGCAAGAGATGTGGCCCGCAGGCGGTTTTATTGTGCATGACACAGACAGGCCTGTGCAGGGGGATGCTCCTGCTTGAAGGCTACAGATTACCAGGCAGCTGGATTCAAAGCAGTGAGGATTAGCAAGCAGGAGTACAGGAGGAACAGCAGCCTTTGTGGGGCCTAGTCAGCCAGGGCTGCTATCACAGCCTGGGTGAAGTCAATGGATGTGGCATATCCACCCATGTCTCCAGTGCGCACCTGCAAAGAGAGGGGTGGGGCCTATTAGCATGGCACAGACAGGTACATGCAGGAGCCCTTAGTGCATTCTGCACTGTGCGCGGAGGCCAGGCCTTTCGAAACAGGAATGGCTGAGGGCTGGGCCCCAGCCGGCTCCACTGGCTTTCCCCCATGCTAGTGGCTGCTAGGAGATGGCTGTTCCTCCAGCAGTTTAGACAGAGCCCCTTAGCCTGCCAGCATCCTGCCAGCTGCACACCCACTCCCAGCAGCACAGGACTGGCCCAAGGCTACCCACCGGGGACAGGTCACTGCCAGACAGCTTGGGGTGAGAATAAAGAGCCCTATCACCAAGGGCGGCGGGGAAAGGGCTAGTGTCAGGGCCTGGCTCGCGGCTGCAGCAGGACACTGCCTGCAGGGGCCGACTGCAGCCTGTTAATGACACTCTCAGAGGAAAGGAAATGGGCAGGAGCTGCAAACACCTGTGAGCCCATCAGCCCGAGCACGAATCAAAACATGAGCAGAGACACACGCTTAAGCTGGGCATGTGCAGGTAAACCCAGCTCCTGCCTCCACCACATGCTGTGGAAACCAGGCTCCCCGCAGGCAAGCGTTTACAAATGCCTGCTCTCAGGGTGCCATGCTAAGCCCTGCCCCGTGTTCTGCCCACCTAGTGCTGCCTTCCTCCTTGCCCTGGCACACAGACACACACACACACACCCCCACTGTCCCCAGCAGCCATCGTCTCTCCTTTCCCCTCACACGCCCATTCTCAGCCGCTAATGCTTGCCCAACCTGTCCTCAAGCATTTAAACCCCACCGAACTCGTGGGGAACAGCAGCTCTGGAGTTCTACAGCCAGGAGCAAAGAACAGTAACATACTTGTGAGCTGCATCTGCCAAGCATCATGGCAGAGCAAGGACATGACCATGCCTCACTATGGGGGCAGGGGAGTGTCCCAGCAACAAGGCGTAAGGAAAAACTTGGCCAAGTGACTTAGCTAGAGAAAGCCAAGCTCTAGGTGACACCCTATCTACACATGCGCTGCTGCAGCACTTCACAGTAGCTACGCCCTGTAACCATAGGAGGAAAGGGGGGGGGGGGCGGGGTGGTCTCCCAGCAGCCTCAGTACATCGCTGCCCCACCAGGCGCTAGTTGGGCGAATTCTCCTGGGGAGCTAGTGCTGTCTACACCTGGGCGCTTAGGTCACTGTAACAGCCTCATGCAGGGAGTGTGGCTGTCACGCCCCTGAGCAGAGTAGTCACACCAGGCCTGAGTGCCCACTGAGCCACGATGATGGGGAACCCCCAATCGGGCAGGGAGGTGACATATTCCCAGGGAGAGGAATGGGATGGGCTGAAGGGGACAGTTGAGACTAGGAGTAACTTTTCCTGCCTGTGGGAGTGAGAAGAGAGACAAGCCACATTGCTGGCGACTGGAAACCAGGCTGGACAGAAACCCACTGGCCCTGGGAGGGTGGCTGGGCAGGCCTAGGGGGTGTGCTAGTGTCTGCTCACTCATTCGGATCCCACCTAACCCATCTCTGGGCACCAGCCTCCTGGCTAAGCTGCACCCTGAGGGGCTGGTACGAACTCTTTAAGAGGGCCAGTTACAATCACTTTGAACTACTCAGCAATTCGCGCTGCCTCAGCTCACTGGTATGGGAAATGCACAGGCTTTGCAGGCTGACTGACATCCACCATCACTGGGCTACAGAAGGTAATGGAGAGATGTGAGGGGAGCCCAGCAGCTGGTGAGACAGAGAGAGAGGGTGTGTATGTACACATATATATATATATATATATACATATATGTAGCTGACACCTCCTGCTTTGACTGGCAGTAGCCCTGGTCCCCCAGAGCCTGAACAGGCTCATTGTGCCCACCCACCCCACCCTGGGCAAAGCTGCTGCGTGGGAAGCAGGCCTGGAGCACAGGACACCTGGGTCCCTCTGGCTGACGCCGCCTCTGCAGTGGGCTCCCTGACCTGGGGCAGACTGTGTGTGTATGGGGGGGGGGTTGAGGCTTTTCTCCCACTCCTGCTTCTTCTCTCTTCCCTGCTGATGCCATCTGCTGTCCGCCCTCAGCCTTCCTCTGCCATTCCCACCCCAGCTCATGCTCTCGCTCACTGCCAGGCCCTTCTCTCCAGCCTCCCCCCATGCCCTCTTGCCCCACCTCGACCCATACAGAGTGCTGCTAGGGCTCATTTTCCTAGGCTGCCGTACACTTCCCCTGGCACATCAAATCCCTTCTCAGCCTGTCCTCACCCCATCTATCAGCTCCTGCCACCACTCAGCCCATGAGCTCAGCCTCCATCACCCAATGCTACATTTTCAAAGGAGCCCCAGGCTGCTGTCTCTTTTGCTGCCTGTGACGTTATTGATATAAATTGGGACCATATAGAACATGGGTTGCAACCAAGGTTCTGTAGTGGCACCAAATCTTATGTAAAGGGGGTCATATAAGGTGTCTAAGAAGACGGTATGTATATCGTCGTGTGTCTGTATATTTGTAGTTGAAGTTATGAATAGGTGTGTACTGTGAATGTTTAAAATTGGACTGAGTTTGAGTGACACCTAGACTAGTTGTGTCCAGCTCAGCTTACTCTTGATGGCCCAAAGAATCACTACACAACGACCCATGAGTAGGAGCAAATACGCCTTGTGAACAGCAGGGTGGCCAGAACTGGCATCGCAAATATCCTCCTTTCGCTGAACTTTCCACAGTTAGGACAAGCAGGTTCGTTACGCTGGACAAGCCTATAAAGGCAGAGTCTCTCTTCCATTTGTCTTCAATCCCTGCTTTAATCTGGAGGATTGCTGGCAGTGAAGCCTTACTCAAGGGCTGAATGACCCCAAGTGGGATGTGTCCCAGAACTAAATGATACACCTGCAGTTTATCTACTTCAGCCTATGAATAAGGATTGCCATTACTGTATGAATTGATTCAGTGTAACCAATCTACTCTCACCTCTACTTTTTCTGTTATGACAATGACTTAATTTAGTTCAAGACTGGCAACAGTTGTGATTGTCAAGATTATGTTAATGTACCTGGGTTCGAAGCTTGGTCGTGCGATGACGGAACGTTTTCTTTACTGGGTTTTTCCATACCATTCATCCGGATGGGATGCCACTTGGGAGATACTGGGACTGGAGTGCAATGGATTGCTGGTGATTGTGACCGTGGGTAAAACTGAAGTCCTTTTTGTCTGGCTGGTTTGGTTTGCCTTAGCGGTGGAAAAACCCCAGCCTTGGGCTGTGACTGCCCTGTCTGAGCAATTGGTCCTGAATTGGCACTCTCAGCTGGGTCCCACCAGAACCACATCGTCACACTGCCCCCTTAGGAGGTCCCTGTAAACAGCCACAAAACCACCTCATCCTCCTCCACCTCTCTCCTTTGACGGGACACCAGCAAAAGAACTCCCATGACGCTGGTTAGGCTGCTGGGGCGCTGATACCATGGCCTATCGATACTCTCTTTGGTTTCTTGCATTCCCCTCCTGCCTGGTCTTAAATGCGCAGGAACCATCTTTTTGTTCTGTGTACAGCACCAGGCAGGTTGGGGCTCTGGTCTGTAACCAGGGTCCTAGGCACGTGTTCGACACCTGCACACACATTGCACACTTGCTAAATGGCAGGCACAGAACTCCAGGGATGGAGCGTACCAGGCTCTCCAGCTCCCACGGCACCAGACTTCCCCAGGTTCTCAGCAGGAATCACTACATCTAGCAGAGGTATTGGGCCAATCCCTATGACCCACACAGAGACCCAGGCTTGGGTACTGCACCCTTGTCCGGCTCCCGGAGGCAATGCTTTCACTTCCACGGCTCCAGCCAACAGGAAAAAAGCACCGCTGCGGAGCTGCTCTCCTGCTGGGGCTGACTCCCTCCCTCCCTCAGGGCTCAACATGGCTAGGTTCTCACTCTGGAGCAATCTGGCTCCTGCTCTGGCCTACCAGGTCAGGGCCAAGGGAGGAGGGTGCCTCTTGCCAGGCCCACTAACATGCTGGGGAGAGCCCCACATCCAGGGCTGCAACTAGAACTCAAGCAGCACCTGAGAAGAGGGAGGGGCGAGTTTGACAATTTAGTCATGAGCATTACTACAAAGCCCAATAAACACATCCTGCATTTCCTGAAGTGAGCTCCCAGCCTGCATGGCAGCGGCCCAGCAGCGCATAGGGGCCAGAGAGAGGTGTATGCCTGAGACAGCCCTGCCTGCCTAATCCATCACCTACAAGCTACCTGCAGCCTTGCTGTTAGGGTCCTTTGGGTCTCCCACCACAGCCAGACCCTACCCTGGCCTAGCTGGAATTCCACCCAGGGAAGAAGTCTTGGTCCCTTACCCCTCCAAAGCCAGACCTCCTGGTTAGGACCAGTGTTTCAGAAGCTCCCACTAGCGCACGTGCACTCATGAGTGTGTTTTCTGAGCACAACTGCCTGCACGGAGAGGTGCTGGCATCCGGCGTCAATGACACCAGTGCACACCATGCATGCAAAGCGGCAAGCGCATCATTCACACCACATTTTAAATGTGCAGCCGAGGAAGGCCCTCCCTTCTGATGCAGCCTGGCCTTTTCTTCCTTAGAGGTCTGGCTAGAGCAGCTGTTCTGCTCTCTTGGGGAATGCAACAAGTCACTGCACAGCCCCGTGCTCTTCCTAACCCCCCTGCCTCTCCCAGGTGCACCCCAAGGCTTAGCCCCATCTGAATGCAAGGGGACAGGCTGCTCAGCACGCGCTGAGTTGCAATGAACGATGCTGGGCGGCAGTGTGCACAACAGGCAGGACGATGCTACAGTAATTGGGACTGCATTCTGCTCTGAAGCACACCAGACGGGGGCACGCGAACTGGCCTAGAGCACTGCCCAGCAGCCAGCCTGAGGAAGGGCCTGAGCTTCGTCAGGGAGGTTGGTTGGCAGGACAGCAGCCTGGAGGTACAGACCCAGCCCCAAGGATGGTCTGCGTCAGCTGGGAAGATCAATGTCTCCTGGAGCGCCAGCCTGCCTGGTGGGTGCCATTCTGATCTGGGAGGAACGGGCCAGGGCTGCTGCCCTCTAGTTCTGCTCAGTGCTTAAGTCTTCTGTCCAAAGCCAGTGCTGAATTTTATTGCTAACCGAGTGGGGAAAGCATCTTCCCTTGAGAGGGAGATGAAGTTAGAAGGACATAGGGAGTTAAAAGCTCCACCCCCCCACACACACAGTGAAATTTCCTATTTTTCCACTGTTCAGATTAACAGGGATAAAATTCTGCTTCACTCCAGGCCAATACTAGACTTCATTTGTCACTTTGTGGAGAGGGGTCTCCACCCTGGGTAGGCCCAACCTATGGCCCCTCTGGAGTTTGCTGCTGCAAGAGCATCTGCCGTCAGGGACAAGACAAGACCACCTGGATGTGACAACCCCAGTCAGCCACACTGCAGGGGGGCCTTAGCTGGAGCAGCAGTGGAATATTTAGGCTTTGTCCTCTCTCAGCTGCAAAGCATGGTACAAATGTGAACCAGCTGACCCTGAACTCCTGTGCACTGTCCCTACTGCACAGAGAGGGAAGCTGAGAGAGGTGAACTGGCTTGGCCCAGGCTGCACAATGAACCAGTGGGAGAGCCAGGATCAGACCCCAGGCACTCAGACCACGTCTCTTTGTGGTGACCATCTGACCATGATTGAGGCTGGTAACAGATAACTGGGCTAGGGGAGAGGCAAGTCCCTTCCCTCTTTGGGTTGCGGTTTCAGGCGGGCAGGCTGGCTCCGGCAGCCTAAGAGTGGGTGACATGATTCAGGTTCTCCCCTAGGGGTGGGAGCAGGGCAAGAAAGGTCCATTCGGTTTGTACACTAGAAATGGGTGCTGGAGAACAAAGTGAAGTCAAAGGAACTCCCACACTCCGGTGGGAACCTAGACACCATAGTGTGGGTGCAGGTTGTCAGTCACAGACTTGATGAAGTCCGAGGTGGTGGAGTAACCGCCCATGTCCCGCGTCCGAACCTAAAAATCCAACACAGGGAGGGGGAGAAACAAAAAGGGAGAAATGTGGATGTGAACCCAGGGAAACGAACACAAGATGGGACAGGAAACATCATGACAGCAAAGCAGCTTCCCCCAGCTCCTGATCCTCCTTCTGAAAACCTCCTGCACTCCCCCTGCAGCCCTGCTGCAAACTGGAATAGACGCTAAAGCACACCAAGCCCCCCACAACCAGCACGGACTAGCCTCAGGTGTGAGGACGAGCAGGGAGCGAGACACTAAACAGCAGCCTCTACAAACTGCGTCCTGTTCTACAAACATGGACAGCTCAGACGAGTTGGTTGGCCTGGCTCAGTGGAAGCTTTGATAACCTGGCCATGGAGATGGTGAGACAGTGACCTCTGCCTGGGGATCTGATTTCTCCTGAGGAGAGAGAACTCTACCCAAGAACTCCTTGGGGAGGGGCCCAAACACCTCCACCGCCGTCACAACAGGAACTCAGTGTGGTGCAGGTAACAATGACCCAGAGACAAGCGTGACAGGGCCTGCAAATCAGTCTGCTCTGGTGCAGTAAGGCCCCCCCCACTATGCAAGGCCAGTTCCGGGCTAAGGAATCCCCCTACAGACTCAACCCAGTGCGCTGCTCCCCTCCTCCCCAGGGACAGGAGCCAGAGAGAAGTCCCAGCCATCAGGCACCAGAAAGGAAGCAGATACTCTGGGAGATCTGGAGCTGGACAGGCAAGAGGTAAGGGCTCAGGCTGCCCAGTACTCACTTTACCGACTTTAATCACCCTCTTCACCGCATCGGAGATCACATTGGAGTGATATTCCAAGCTAGCAAAAAGAACGAATATTTCAGCTCCAGCCAGGCCCCCGCCCCCCTGGCTTGCCCACCGAGAGGCCGGCATGCCCCCTAAACCTGCACACGTGTAATGCAGCATGCGCACACATCTGAGAACAAGCACCTACTTGAGATGCCGCAGCATGTTGGCGGCGGAGAGCAGCATGGCAGTCGGATTGGCAATGTTCCTGCCCACGGCCTGGGCAAAGGGATGGCGGGCACCCTGCGTGAAGAGAACCACAATCAGACCATGTTCTACACTGCTGCCATGGGGTAGAGTGGGGGGTGTCCAGCCCCATCCTGGGCAGGGCTCTCTGGATCTGCCGGCCCCGTGGCAGGAGACAGGGAAGACGACAGAAGCTAGGGTACCAAGCTGCTATGTGATGGAGAGGGGATGAACAAGGGAAGTCACCCAAGTGGAACACTGAAGCCGTGGCACAGCTGGGTCCCTTACCATCTCAAACACTGCATACTCAGCACTGTAACTCTCTCCGGGAACCACGCCGGCGCCTCCCACCAAGCCAGCAGCCAGATTATCAATGATGTTTCCATACAGGTTTGGCATGACCAGGACATCGAACTGGTGGGGGTTCTGCACCAGCTAGGCAGAGGGGAACAGAAGCGGATGTGCATGAGACCATTCCCTCCCCTCTACAAATCAGCATGGGCTAGTGTACTCTGCAGCACTTCAGGGCCTTCAGGGCACCCCAGTGCTGATGGGTCACCCCAAAGGGCAGATCTCACCATGCCCTAGACTGGCCAACAAGGGGCCCAAGCAATGACATTCACAGATTAGCACCTGTGAATTAACAGGCAAACCATCTTCTTGGGACACACCCAGGTTCAGCAGCCGCACTGGGCTGAGAGAACTGAGATGACAATGTAGCTGCCTCAAGAGTTCCCAGGACAGAAGCAAGATGGGTGGCTGCTCCCAGAGACCCAGCAGCTGAGGACCAAGAGGCATTGGGAATATTACTGAAATAAAGCCACCCACCCATACATCCCACCGCCAGGGCTGAGATCCTACGTGCTCTCAGACAGAAAATTAGAGAAATCTGGCAAAATTGTCACTGCAAAGTACCAGTCTGGAAACCCTGGGTACCACCAAGTTTTCATGGGGGGGACTGATGGTGAAACAGAGAATTTACTCATCTGTCAGGATAACTCCTGCAGGAAGCCAAATTCTGCAAGACAGGGCTGATTACCAGAGGTGCTGGGCACCTACAGCTCCTGGCATAGCCCTGAAAGGAAGGCACTGCATGTCCATGTGCACGACACAGGACACAATACAAAGTGATACGACAGCCCAGTTAACACTGCATCCCTCACAAAGCAGGTCATGGACAGCATTCTAAGTGGCACCTGAGCTTGCTGGCTGTTAAGATGAGTTCCTGTCTGCATCCTGTAGAACTTGCCATACCGGTATTGCCCTGGCCTCTTCTTTTGTCATTCAGTGTTGAACGCATTCTACAACAATATGCATTACCTCACCTTTTGGGGGCGAAGCCAGACTTTTTGGCACCTGCTCCCCTACTTGGTGTAAACATTGCTTGTGCCAATCAGAAACGAACACACACAGGTTTTGGGCCCCGTCCCCTATGACACTTCTGTGATGTCATAGTGAGTACTTTAGGTGTTGCCCTGCCATGTGCAGGCAGAGAGAGGAGAAAACGTGTCCCGTGTATCCCGTGTATGCCGTGTATGCCGTAACCGAGCCTGATCACCTCGAAGCCTCTCTCTCAGCTCACGTGTTTCAAATAGAGCTTCTACGTTTGCCGGTCGTGATGTGTTGGTTTGTATTTGTAAGTATCAGTTATTACTAAATGCTGCATTTTGTTTGTAAATATTGTTAGTAGATATTTTAGGCATTGTGTGTTTTAGGTTTTGTTAACTCTATTAGCTAATCATAAGCTGCTCTCTTACCCCTTGTAACTATCCCCAATAAAATTTTAAATTGATTGATTTTAGTTGTGTGTGTGTGTGTGTGTGCAGTCTGCCTCGTGACCCATACTCTCCTTGCATCTCTTACCTATATAGTCTGTTGCCACGTGCAGCCTGGTAAATAACAGGCCTGCATTTCCTTTCGCCCCTGCGAATACGTGGCAATCTACACTGGCTACCAAGCTAGGTTCTTTACAGATCATCAACACCAGAGGGGTGAACTGGGGGACAGGACTGCAAGCCATTCTCACCTGCATGCAGCAATTGTCAATTATCATGGTGTAGAATTTGATCTTGGGATATAATTCTGCCACCTCTTCACAGCACTGGAGGAAGAGCCCATCCCCCAGCTTCCTGAGAAAAAGAAAGTGACAGACATTCATTTTAACGCTGCCCCAGCATCCCCTGCAGGGAGAGCAGGGGCGTGAAAGCGGACTCAGCCAACCAACAAGCTTTCTGACCATTCCTTTCAAAATGCTCTCAGTCTGAACTGAACCCAGAACAGCTCAGAGACGCACCAACGTAGATGTACATATGACAGACAGAGGTGAAGTCAGTGGGAGTTCTGCCACTGAATTCAATGAGGCCAGAATTTCACGCAGAGAGCAAACAAGCATCTCACCCTCCCCGTCAACACCCTGCAGACACACGGCCAGGCCCAACTGTCTCACCCTGCTGGGCTCTCAGTCACTCCCATGCTGTTGTTTTAAGCACATGCAAAGAGCATTAACGCCAAGGAAGCGTCAACATCACTCAACTCTGGGCTGCACTGAAAGGTTCTTCCAGGAGACAGAGAGGGGACTTCAAAGACCTATGCCCAAGGGCACTGGGTGACAGCTGCTGTGTATCCCATAACTGCTAGACACCCCACTTTGATCCTTGTGCTATCTGAGCCATCTCATCGCACTCACATGATGTTGGCTTTGTGCACTGCTGTGACCTTTGAACGCCCTTTCTTGGTGGCGTAGTCGAAGGCGAATTTGGCGATGCGCTGCGACTTGTCCCGGGTGATGATCTTCAGGCACTCAATGACTCCCTTCACGCTCTGAACATTGACGGAAACACATTAGCGTCTCTGGCTGTGCTCGACCAGGTCCCACACAACCCCGTGCTCTACCACAGCTGGCAGAGCACACCCAACAAGGAGATCCCACTCAGCCCCGCCAGCCTGCATGGCACTGGGCTGCAGCTATCGCTCCTGGACTGACACTGGGCTCAGGCTCCAAGGGAAGTGGAGTTTAACTCCCCAAAGTAGAGGAAGAGATGTAATGCATCCCCTTGAGCAAACATGTGACACCACAGGGAGAGGGCCCCGAGGGACTCAAGACAGCCCATCTCCTCAAGCATCACTACGGAATTGGCCCCGAAAGTCATTTCTCTGGGGCTCTGACCAGACTAGTATGTACCCAAAGCACCACTTCTCCTTGGGAGACCATTCTCCAGCCAAACGCTGGCAGGAAGCTTCTCCCAGTCCCTGGCCTTCTTCCTTTCCTTGGAGTCATGCCACCACGCCTGGTTACAGCTCCTGTCCCACACTGATCCCGCTTCCTTCTTGGGCTTTACACGCTTCCAGTCCTCACAGATAGTTCTAGTCCCTCTTCAGCCCCTTGGCTGTCACACAGTCTAGTTACAAGCACCTTCTCCTCTTCAGTTCATCCCTCCAAACACGCACATCACCCAGGATGACTCTTCCCATATCCCCACGCTCCTAGTGCCACCACTCAAGAAGGGTGCGAGCCAAACTCTGTGAGGACAAGGCCACAAGGGCAGCGACACTCACCACGGTCTAATGCAGGGAAGTACTAGATACAAGGCCCAGAACTGGCCTCCCCATATGGCACAGAAAGGAATGGGGTGCAGGACAGAGGCTTCCCTACCTCATGTTCCAGAGAGCTGTACTCCCCCTCTGTCTGCTCCCGGATGATCACAAGATCCAAGTTGTTGTGTCGTGTTTTAAAACCAGGTAAACTGTTCACATGGACAACATTGGCGAACAGGTCTAATTTGCGCCTGTGAGAGGAACATCGGGATCAGGAGAGTTCTTCCCACCTCCAGGCCAGCAATAAACCCCGTGTGATGGTACAGACCTGTCTTGATCAGAATTTTAAAGAGAGACTCTTCCATACAAGCCTAGCCCCCCTTGCTAATTCCATTTCCCTTCTCCAGTGAGGCCTCTTGGGCCCTCTGTGAGACATGTCCATAAACCACCATCCCAAACCCCACCTACCAACTTTTCCTGGAGGATCTCCAAGACATGGCAGGAAGCAGAGTCAACAGATCATGAGTAAGAAAAACAAAAAGATTTTGCTGATGCCTTTTTGTACTCTGATAACCCATGAGCTTCACCCCTGCCCTGGGCTTAGTTCCTAAATGTCATTCATAAATGAGGGTCCAGAACACCCTGAATAGCTCATTGCGGTAGGAGATTTCTTACTGACTTCTGTTGACGTGCAGGGGCTTTGAACATGCAAGGCAGAAACATACCGGAGCCTCATGTCATAGGAAGCCAGTTCTCCTTTGTACTCCATGGGAGTGTGGATCTTTCCTGTGATGACAGAAATGTCAGCAGAACTAGTGGAAAGCACATGTACAAAATCAACTACCAGCTACTAGAAACCCTCGGAACCCCACAGCACAGGACATGGGGGGATGAAAGGGGATTTTGTTTCTACCCTTGCGTAAGGAGCTTACAGTGCTGCACATGTACAGAGCTCACTGGAGTCCGGCCCCTTGGTACCTCTGGGCCACATATTATGTGAGCCAGTCTCACAGCAGAATCTGAACTTATGCGTGGTCAGGATAACATAAGAACGGCCAGACTGGGTCAGACCAAAGGTCCATCCAGCCCAGTATCCTGTCTGCCGACAGTGGCCAGCGCCAGGGGCCCCAGAGGGAATGAACAGAACAGGGAATCATCCAGTGATCCATCCCCTGTCACTCAGTCACAGCTTCTGGCAAACAGAGACTAGGGACACCATCCCTACCATCCTGGCTAATAGCTATTAATGGACCTATCCTCCACAAATGTATCTAGTTCTTTTTTTAACCCTGTTATACTCTTGGCCTTCACATCATCCATTGGCAAAGAGTTCTATGGGATATTTAGAAGCTGAATCTATTTAATTTACTGAAGACAAGATTAAGAGGCAAATGTAATAATTTTTAATAATTTTTTTTGATTGATCTCCGTCTATAAGTACTTATGCATGGAGAAGACATCAGATACTAGCGGGCTCTTTATCTAGCAAACAAAGGTAGAACAAGATCTAATGCTTGGAAGTTGGAACTAAACAAATTCAAGCTGAAAATAAGATGCAGTTTTTTTGCAGTCAGGGTAATTACCCTTTGGAACAGCTCACCAATGGATGTGGTGAATCCTCCATCACTTGAAGTCTTTACATAGAGATTGGCTCTCGTTCTAAAAGGTTTATGTTTAAAGCTGAGCCCTAAGGTGCTCTATGTAAGAATCACTGGGTGAAGATTTTTGCCCAGCATCATGAAAGAGCCAACATAAATCATCTTAATGGTCCTGTTGGGCCTCAAAATCTAGGGCTCTAGGATGACACAAGGAGTGCTGGCTGGAGGGACAAGACTTCCCAGACTACTACAGCGACTACCCAGCTACGGCAACATCTGGGAAGAAGACTGAAATCCCCAGGCACTTTTGTAAGAATCTGGCACAATTCCGGTGTCCTGACCGATACTCCCTCAGCAGGTTCTAACACTCCAAGCTGCAGTGCCCTTGTACTAGATCTGCACGCCAGCGTGGGCTCCAGATCGTACAGAAGATACTGTGTAAGATAAAGTGGTCCTGAACTGTATGAGCCACTGCTAAGTGCATTATGGCGGCTGAGTCTGCTTTACACAGACCTTGCACTACCACCACAGAGCTGGCATGGGGCAAAGTGCGTTGGGATACCTGGTGTATGAAACACATCAGAGCAGAGAAAGCTAAAAGCTCTTCTGCTCCTTCCCATCTTGACACGTGACAGCAGCATGACCCCCCCCTTGTGTGGGGAGGCAGTAAGATTACCCTAGAAGCACCTCATCTTCCTGCACCAAAGTGTCACAAACCCTCAGGGCCCCCTTTTTATTACTGAACATGCCAAACGCATTCCATCCAAGGGTCAGAAAGGTCATGAGACTCCCTAGCTGGTCAGATAAGTACCAGTCTCATTTTACAGATGAGAAACCGAGGCACAGAAGTTAAGTGAGCCTCTCCAGGTCACAGAGCAACTCAGTGACAGAGCTGGAGATAAAAATCAGGAAAACTGGCTCCAGGTTTCCTTCTCCAATTGTCAGTCCACAAGAAGCCTCGCAGTCTGAAAGTGCGGTCTGGAGCCTGGGGGAGATTCTGTAGCATGGAGTGGGCAAAGATCTGTATACACCTGAGAGATGCAGTCAGTGAGCTGCCACCATCCCATACCTATAATGGCCACTTTACTCTCCTTCATAGAGTCGACAACCTCATCCAGTTTTTCCTCCGATGCCATGTTCTGCACTTCGCTCAGGTGGTGCTCGTCAAACTCCACAGGGACACCAGCAGCCTGCCCAATACAGACACAGATGTAAAGACAGAGCTTTGCTGGGTCAGAGTTCAGAGGCTGTTCATTAAATCACTTTATATGTATTAGCCAAAATGAGCCTGGTGACTTGGTGGATCAAGAGATTGGGATACGGAGCCTTTCACTGTCAAGTCTCTGGTTCCCCTCTGAGCATAGGCTGAGGATGGTGTGTACTGGGAGGAGAAGGGGACTGGATGGTTTTAGGAATTAGGAATGGGATCACAGCCTCTGATCTCTAGGTCACTTATTCAATCCAGCTCCGGATTCATAGTGAAATGCTGTTTTTGAAACTACATCTTTGTTTAGGAAGTTAACAGGTTTACAAATCCTAGGCATGTAACTATAGGAGACAGACAATCACACCACTGAACTTTGGTTTAGATAAACATTACACTGAAATACAAACAATGGGTCTCTGTAACAGGGGGTTACAGTGTTAGAGAGAGAGCATCTGGACACTACTCAGGACTTGTAATTTTATTAAATTGAGTGAATTCTCTGGTTACATATATTTAACAAACCAGTCGTGCCTATCAAATATTAGCATTCAAAAAAACTGGAGAGGTGTGCTGGTTTTTTAGAAAGCGAATGTATTTTGAGTATTTAATAAATGGTAACCAAATACCAAAGTATCTATTTGTCCTCTGGCTAGTTTTCTGGGTACATACCTGGTGTATTAATTTTTCCATAACAACCACCTCCTATATTATGGAGCCATTTCTCTGGAGTTGGATCCTTTTTCCAAAGGGAGGTGATCAGTACCTAACAGCTACTATGAGAGATTAAGTCATTTTCTTTTCTGTGTCCAATCATGAAATATTTTAAATTATTTTTCCGAATGAACGTTTCTGCCATCTGATGACTACTTGGGTCCCAGAGCTCAGTCCAGTCTCTTAGTATAGTTCAGATGAGACTTTATACAACTACCTCCATGTCAGGAGATTCATTGACAACAGTTGCACCTGCCATGGTTAAAAGCAGGTTTGTCTTGTAACACAGCCAGTGTCTAACTGTTTTAAATTTGTCCCCAAACTGTGCTACTCCCTTGGTCAGGGCAGGGCTGTAGTATGGTTAAAACACAGTTAAGAGGGCTCCAAACATCTGAGCAACAACAGCACTGTAAACCCTAACACAACTGGAGCAGATGACTCAAGCACTCACATCAGACCCACTGCCACAGCAGGTACGAGATTTTGTTGGCAGTCACATCAGAGACACAAGGATTGACTGGGACACAGAAACTGAACTCATCTTCTCACTCTTCGAAATGGGCCCTTGTAGGTTAGGGTTGGTGCACACTGGGGTACATGTGGGAAGCTTGGCATGGTTGCTACCCATGTTGAACTTGTTCTGAGGAGAACAGGGGACATCATCCTCCAGGATTCTCAGTCTAGAACCCTACCTCAGCATTAAAGAGAAGAAGTGACTTGAGCTTCAGTTAACTTACAGAAAAGGGTTTAAGAACTAAAATGGCTTTATCCACCCACAACCGTCTGGGAGCAAGGGGAAGATAACAGTCCCGCCTGGATATGGCAAGAGTCACATACACAATCCAACTGCCTTGCAAGACAATTCCTGCCACTACATCATTTCTCCGTCTTCCCCTCAGTCTCAATGAGGAGTAAGTGGCTATTACCTTGAACACCTCTTTGACAGAATGCATGAGCTCCGGGCCAACCCCATCTCCAGGTAGCATGGTGACCTTGAACAGCCCTTCATGTTTCTCTGTCTGGAACAGGAAATAGAGAGGGGTTAATTCTCCTGCCACCATCCTACACAACAGCACTCAACGAGAGTGGGACAGCGCATTCCCTATCTGCAATACTGCACCCACCTCTTCTGAGAGAGCAAACCCAGTCAGAGGTGGCTCTCACGATACTGCCAGATACTGCAAGATGAGAATTGCCATTCTTAAAATGTTGGGGGTAATCAATGCCTTTACCAACTTCTCTGAATCTCACGGGTATGCGCAAGAACAAGCCCCTTGGCGGAGCTGGTACCAGGATTTGAGTCCTTAACGACTTTCAAAGAGAGAATGGGAGGCGCTAAGACCCTCTCTGTTGGTCAATGTCTCTGGGAAACACCTGGCCTCTGATGCAGAAGAATACAGGAATCTTCCAGAAGAAACTGACTCAAAGAGTCTCTGTAGCAACATTCAGTTCCTCCATGAAACTCTCTCTTATGGATTAAATCAGGTAAGACCCAATGCGCAGGGCAAAGCCTGCTACCTGAAAGTAGCACAGAGGGTCAGAGGTTGCATGGTATTTGTTCCCTGTACCCAGGAGACAGCTTTACCTTTAATTTAAACTACAGGACATTGACCCATATAAAAAATTAATGAGTGTCTTTATATACAACAGTTACAGTTAATGTCAGTCAATAGGCATCACAAGCTAAAGAGTCAGAGAACAAGCACTTGAGATGGAGATTTTGCATAAACTTTTCCTCAGCCCACGATGGAGAAAGACAAAGACTACCAGGGCACCCATATTTAACACAGGAGACCATTAGTCCATCCACTCCTACACTGGCCAACACCTATGCTTTAAAGGAAAATGAAAAATCTTAGTGCACCTGGCCACTGTTGTATAACTATAACTGCAGTGATCAACTGAGATCCTGAAGCATGGGATTTTTACTCCATTTCAGCACAAACTTCTCTAGAATGGTCTTAGTCACAAGCTTAGCCAGCCCTTTCAAAAATCTGACCTTAGTATCGGACATTGACCCTGTGTGTCTATAATTACTTAGCTATGTTCTGTATAAACAATTTCTTTCTAGTTGTTCTAGATTCAACTGTCATTAATATTCAGTGACCCACGAGACAAAGCTAAAAAAAAAGGCACTAACCAACTTCCACAAGAAGTCATAAAATCCCATCAGTCAAGTCCCTACAGGTCTTCTTCCTAGGCTAAACAGCCCCAGGTTCTGCACTCTCTCCCTGTATGTAAACTCCACCTCAGGACTCGTAATTATCCTCTCTGAACTTCTATACTGCCAGCCTCAAGCATTCAAAAGCCCAGGGCAAAGTTCCAAAAAGTCATGGGTTAAAAAAATAGGTCTTTTAACATTTAAATAATAACGTGGGGTTCTCTCTTTGCCTTCTGGATTTTGAGCATTTTGGATTCACAATTTTAAGTTCTTCTCTGCATCATGAGAGCTGCTAACATTTGACATCGGGTGCTGGGGCTTTAAGAAAAACACCAGGTACTATCAGAATCACAATACAACCATGAGTTAGCAACACTAGGACCTTCACAATCACAGCTCTATCCTCAAGATGCAGTCACCAATAGCTACCCTTCATTGCACAGAGCAGCCACTAAATGGTTCTCTCAGCCCCTGCCTCATCATTCTCCAGATGAGTCCACTTTATCCCACACACTGTTTTCCGTGTTACTTCCTGTGGCCTCTTAATGCATCCTCAGCACTTCATTACTTCCACTGCATCTTTGCTCCTTGAATACAGAAAAATACCCACCTACCCGCTACCCTCACCATCTGACTCTGCTAGAGAAAGACTCAGACCCCTGAAAACCAAATCCATGGAAGAGCCTACGCGCTAGCCGCTGGGAAATCAATCACCACATGCTGGATATGTGAGCACATCTCTCCATGACTGGGAGGCACTTAGCTACTAGGGTGATGAGCACGGAACAGGGCTCTAAATAAGATAAGAACAGAATAGCCAGGAACCAGACTTGGCAGCAGAGCTGCAGTGAATCTGATAAACCCCCCCAAGCAGTGCCTGGCCCAGCCCTGCTCCCCTGAGACAGGGACTGCATCTCCCCTGAGACAGGCACTGCATCTCCCCTGGCGCCTGCTCCCACAGCTTCCCCAGGGGAGCTGAAAAGGATGGGAGACTTCATCTCCCCGAGGGGGTCTCTCACCTGGCTTCGTAGTGTCTGCTGGGGGGCAGCGGAGGCACGGAGGGGCACGAGGGGTCCATCCAGCCCCCGACCCTGTCGCTGGCTCGGAAGAGCCTGATAAGGGAAGCGAGGACAGAGAATTAAGAGAGGTTAGACTCGGCCAGTCCCACGCCTCCCCGTATCCCCACCCACGCTCCTCCCGCTGCTCCCCCTCCCCGACCGGACCCAGATCCCCTGACGACCACGTGCACGCCCCCAGACCTCCCCCCAGCCACGCCCAGCCTCACTGCCTCCTGCCCACCCCTCCCCCTGCCACCCCACCCCAGTCCTGACCCACCTGGCCACCCAGTCTGACCTCTCCCACCCCCCCCGACCTCATCCCCTGCCCACTCCTCCCCCTAGCCCGACCCCAGTCCCCTAAACCCCACGAACCCTACCCTCGGGCCATTGCCCTCAGCCAGATCTTCCCCGCCCCCACTCCCCTGCCCACTCCTTCCCCCCCAGCCCCTGACCCCATCCCGCCACCAACCTCCCGTCACCTCCACCCACTTCACCCTTCCCCCCACACCCACCTCCCTCCGGCCCTCAGGCCACCTCTCCGCCCCGCCCCCACTCCCCTCCCACTCCCCCAGCCCCCTGACCCCTCCGTCACCCACCTCCCTCCATCCACCCTTCACGCCCTTTCCCCCCACACCCAGGCCCCCGCCCCACTCCCCGCACTCCCCCCCAAGTCCCGCCATCCCTCAAGCGACTTCACCCCTTCCCCACCACCCAGCCGCACTCCCTGGCCCCCCGACCTCCACCGCCCTCGCCTCAGGAGGAGCCGGAGCCGAGCCCGAGTCCCGAGGCCCATCCCGAGCCCAGGCCCGGTCCCGGCCAGCCCGCCGCGCGTGGTCTCACTCGGCAACTGCCCTGACCCGCTGCTGATCGCCGTCTCATTCTTACAATCCCACAAGGCCAACGCATCTCCGGCAAAATGACGACTTCATGGCCGGGACACATTTACCGTCACTTCCGATTGATCGTCTCCGTCGAGGCAGTAGCGTCCGAGGGCGGGCACATTGGGAGCTTCCCTGGACTGGGCTCACTGCTGGCCACGTGCTTGTGGCTCATGTTCCCGGGCCACGTGCTTGTGGCTCGTTCCGCCGCCCCCCCCAGTTTGTGACCCCGGGCCCGGCCGGGGCTCGGTCCGGGGGCCCGCGAGCCCCCAGGGGCCCAGCCTCGTGGGCACTGGGGAGTTGGGCTGCTCCCCCCCACGTGGGCCATGCCAGGATCGAGGAGGAGGAGGGGCAACTGGCCACCCTCAAGGGCGTGGCCCTAATGCCAGGAAACAGGGGGCAACGTCCCGCTTAGCTCTGCACAGGGGAGACAGTGCTGCCCCCCAGCACCTCCCCACCCTGCCCCTAGAGGGAGCACCCCACGGAGCCTGGCTGCAGCTTGCCCTGCCCAGCTCCTGGGGTGGCTGC
Source organism: Chelonoidis abingdonii (assembly GCF_003597395.2). NCBI lineage: Eukaryota > Metazoa > Chordata > Testudines > Testudinidae > Chelonoidis > Chelonoidis abingdonii. The sequence continues at coordinate 146,324,841 of NC_133773.1, read as the reverse complement.
CAGCAGGGCAGCACTCGCTGCCTGGCAGGAAGAGGCATCCTGCCCCCCTGGACAGGTGGCAGCTGAGGGACACGTGCCCTAGGAAATCCCAGCTTCTCCCCCTGGGGCAGCAGCAGTCAGACACAGCAGGGGGTGGGGGGAGGAGGATCTCAGCCATTTATTTACACTAGTGAAGGTTACAGCGTGACACGGCATCTCCCCTTCCCCAACCTGAACCCAGACACCAGAGGCCCCAGCACAACAAGTCACTCAGCTTCAGATGTTACTGTCCCCTCCTCCCCCACAGCAGCCCCACTAGACACCACAACCCCTCCCTTGCTCACCCAGCTGAGCCGATTTCCCTGCACCCCCAGGATGGGGGATGTTGGGTCTGCTGGAGAGGAGGCTGCTTCTACCAGAGGCCCCAGTGCTACCTGAACAGTGGCTCCTTCAACAGCTTTTGTGCTGAGAGGGAAGCTGCTGCAGGGAGAAGGGTGGTGCTGGGAGAGGCAGAACTGCTAGGGAGAGGGGGGCCTCAGGGGAGGAAGATGGTACATGCACCTGCACAGGACAGGGATAAAGCTTCCTCCAAGGGGTGAAGCAGCGTGGGCTGTCACTCATGAGCAGGGATGCAGCAGGGTGGCCAGCTACAGCATAACATAGCAGGCAAGTTCTTCTCCCACCTCCAGCCAAGCACCCTGAACTCCAGAGGGCAGGAGTCCACCACACACCACGTACAGAGATCGCTGCCACCTAAGATTCCCCAATACAAAGCCCTAGGTCATGCTGGTAGGCCCCTGGGCTGGATCTGCATGTGTGAGAAGCTCCAGGCCTCCTGTCCTTATAACACCAGCACCTGGGAATATACAGAAGGCCGGCTTCCAGCAGACTGCTGTGAGGGGCCAGGCGCAGGGCGGGAGGGATTATTTTTTCAGGGTCTGAGCTTTGGCACGGTTGATCTTCTCCACGACTGAGGAGTCGGTGGCTGCGGTGCACTTGGACAGGACGAGGTTCATCTCATTCTCATTCTTGTGCTCGATGGCAGCATCGGCAGCTTGGTCCAACTCTCTGCCGGTAAACGATGGGAGAGTCAGCATCATGGAGGGGCAGAGTCAGGTTCCATCTCCCCCCTCGTTCCCTCTGCTGTGGGACCACCCCATCCCACCCACTGACATCACCCTGCCTTAGCTGGCAATCTCACAGCTGGTTCAGGGATGCCTGGCACCCCCCGCTGCCATAGGGCACACGCTGCTGTGGGTATGTGCACTCCCCACCCCCTTGCCGAGGTGCATGCTGCTGTGGGTATGCAGCTGCCACCAGGGACACAGACAGGCCCACGCAGCACACACAAGAGGCTGAGCACTAAGAGAGGAAACTCATTCCTTGCAGGCAGCACGCGCGTGCCCCACCTCCTGGCAGCGTGCAGATAGCGGCAGGATTGTTCCTTGTGTGAAGGAAAATTTACAGAGGGCCTCAGGCTTTGGTCAAGTTAGTAGGCCTGAAGTATTAGCTGAGCTTGCTTGTGTGTGTAAGGGGCACGAAGAGGCAAAAGTGGGATGGAAAGTCCCCAAAACAGAACAATGGCCTTCTGCGTACAGGGGGCATGAGGCGGCAAAGTGGGAAGTCCCCAAACACAATTTGCCATAGCCAAGCTTGTTTTTCTATAACCACAATGGAAGCGTTAGAAAAGTCAAACCACAAAAGAGTTAGAGAGGGAACAACAAACAACAACAACAACAACAACAGGAAAAGCCAAATAAGGGAGATGATTGTTTCTTTCTGCTTTGGACCTTTATTACATTTTGCAATTGTATTCCAAATAAGGTAATCAACATGAAATATATGTGTAATTTGTCGGTGGTGTTAAGCTTTAAAAGGCTTCTGTGTTTCTTGAATCGGGGGGCAGCTCCTGAGAGCCGTTACCTCCCTGCGCTTGTAATCAGTAAAGGAGCCTCAGGCTAATCTGATCCAAACTCAACATGTGGTTAATTTTCCACAACACTTGTAGTGCACAGGACAGTGCGGGGGAAGATGACCAGATGTGCCCCACTGCCTGTTAGTGCGCAGAAGCAGAATGACTCATCCTGGAGTTAATAGCTCACTGAGTCTCTGTTAGCTCCGGGGGTAGGCCCTGCTATAATCATGGCAGCCCAGGACCTGATACACACTGACCACACACAGACCTCAGTGCCCTAAGTGCAGGAGAGGGCAGCCCCGCCTCCTCTGCAAGGGGTGGGTATTTCCCTGCTCATAAAACCCTGTCACCCCGGCTTAACTGCCCACCTGCTCTCCATCTTCCTGTAACATTCCTCCCATGCTGGGATGGGGGACCCTGAACCCAACCCTCTCTCTGAACCACAGGATGAGGTGTTAGTCGCAGTACAGAGCCAGATGCCAGTGCATCGAAAGAAGCTCCTCCCCTGCAGAGAGCAATCCCCCCTTCCCTGAGAGGGGTCATGGCATTTGACAGAATGGGGCACAGACAGGGGCCTAGACAAATTAGAGGATTGGGCCAAAAGAAATCTGATGAGGTTCAACAAGAACAAGTCCAGAGCCCTGCACTTAGGACGGAAGAATCCCACTGCTACAGACTAGGGACCGAGTGCCTAGGTAGCAGTTCTGCAGAAAAAGGACATGGAGGCTACAGTGGACGAGAAGCTGGATATAAGTCAGCAGTGTGCCCTGGCTGCCAAGAAGACTAACTGCAATTTGGGCTGTATAAGTAGGGGCACTGCCAGCAGATCGAGGGATGTGATCATTCCCCTCCATTCGACATTGGTGAGGCCTCGTCTGGAGTACTGTGTCCAGTTTTGGGCCCACACTACAAGAAGGATGTTGAAGAAAGTCAGCGGAGGCAAAAAAAATGTATTAGGGGGACTGAGCAACTGACTTATGCATGGTGTGAGGGCTGAGGGATATGGGATTGGTTAGTCTGCAGAAAGAAGATGAGGGGGGATTTTAGCTGCTTTCACTACCTGAAGGGAGGTTCCAAGGGATGGATCTAGACTGTTCTCGTGGTGCACCGCTTGACAGAACAAGGATAATGGTTCAAGTTGAGTGTGGGAGGTTTTAGGTTTGGATATAGGAAACACTATTTCCGAGGAGGGTGGTGAATCACTGGAATGGGTTCCCTAGGGAGGTGGTGGAATCTCCTTCCTTAGGAGTTTTTAATGTCAGGCTTGACAAAGCCCTGGCTAGGGTGATTTAGTTGGGAACTGGTCCTGCTTTGAGCAGGGGGCTGGACTAGATGCCTCCTGAGGTCCCTTCCATCCCTGATATTCTGTGATTCACACAGGGAATGCCCGTCTGCAACCCACCCTACACTTAAAACCCAGCCGACCCCCTCCCAGTCCCACCTGCGTGCTCAGACACACTGCCCATGCAGGGTCACCTGGGGAGCTGGAGCACTCTGCTCTGCCTTAGCAGGGGGCCGCTCCCCGTGAACTCTCCAGCAGACATACCTCACCAGGATGTGGGCCTTGACCCTCTGCTCCGGGGTCACGCGGGCGGCGTACTTCTTGGCCTCATGGCGGTTGTGATGCTTCATGCAGATTTCGACAAAGGGCTGGTATGAAGAACAAGGGAGACGGGAATCAGTGCAGGTGGCAGGCTTGGCTCATGGGGCCGCTCTTCTGGCTTGCTGCCACCAACCTTGTTCACCTCAACCCTTGCGCCCCCACCCACTACACCTGCCTCTGCCCTTATCTTTAGGGGTGGTTCTTTAGTGCCCGAGTGCCTGTGCCTGGAACCTCACACTCTGCCCCCTGGGCTGGTGGAATTCTACTGGGAGCTAGAGGAGAGGTGAGCTTCCAGGGTCCCACGCTGGGACAACCTGAGCCCCCATTAGGGATCTGCCAGTGCTGCGTCTGAGCTGGCCAGAGGGGGCTGCATCCCTAGGCCCATGTTCCCTGCCAGCAGCCTGAGCTCAGCACTCAGCTCCCCATTCCCGGCCAGGGGAGACCAAAGGTCTGGTGCCCTGTCTGTCGGACCCATACCAAAGGCAGACAGCTGGGAGCAAGCCGGAGCAGGACGCTCCCAGCCAAGGGGTCTCTTATGGTGAAGAGAATCTCTTACCAGGTACCCAATGGGCGACTTCTTACTCTTGGAAAACTTCTCCATCTCCTCCCAGTCCTCCCGCTCGGCCAGGGCGCTGATCTTCAGCCACCAGAACCTGGGGAGCAGACACCTCGCGGCTGTTACTGGGGCCATCAGATCAACTACTTTAACACCCACTCCCCCAAACACCCAGCCCCCAAAGACTGCTGAGTCCAATTCCGAAGAGGCTGGCAGTACATCAATCACCAGCCCAGCGCCATATCCACCCAAAGCAAACTCCACCCTGCCTTGCCAGCAGTGCAGGGCAGTGCCGGGCAGTGCCACACCCAACACTGATGTTCAGGAGTGAGAGGAGAAAGGCCTCAACAACAGAGGGTGACAATGGGACAGGCAGCCTAGGGCCCTGCATGCATCCAGCCTGCCATCTCATCTAGGCGGCTCTGTGCCCTACGCAAACGGGTGCCTGTCATGTGACCAATGGGGTTTAATTGTTTCCCTGTATCTGCCCCTCTGTCTGCAGCCGCCTGTCATCTTCCACTTTGGTTGGAATTTTGTTCTGTTTGTGCAGTGCCCCTGGGCACTGTGGCAATACAGATAAATAACAACAGGTCCAATTGCCCATCCATCCCCCCCAAACTGGTATTTACTCCCTGGGGCTGGTCAGGGCACCAAGGGCTGCAGGGGCCAGAGGATGGAGAACTGCTGCTCCCCAAGCCGGGTGAGAGAGCAGCAGCGGAAGCTCACCACATGTACATGCTTTCCCACGGTTGTTGTCCGCACTGCAGGGACGGTGATAACCACAGGCCACCAGTCTCCACGGCTGACAACCCAGCACCCTGCCCTAGCCCTGGTTCCTGCCCCAGCCTCTGACCAGGGGCCTTGCGGATGAGCGGCGTGTACTTGGAATGGCTCATCTGGTGGCAAAAGGCCTCCTGGGAGCAGCGTCCACCCGCCCGCCCCGCACTGACCTCTTGTCAGGGATTCGGAAGTCGCGGTACAGCTGCTCCGCCCGCTTGTGGTGGCCATCCAGGATGAGGTTGTAGACAGTGTCGTGCAGGGAGTAATCTATGTAGGGTTTGTCCAGCTCGTCCTGCAAGCGGCGCTGCATCCGCAGCAGTTTGATCTGATCCTCTGTGGCCTGTGAAGCAGACACCAGGACTGGGCTCCTCAGAGGGGCTGGGCCTCTCCTCTGGAGCATCCATCTCCACGAGCAAGGCTACCCCGCCCGTGGCGTTCCCCACCCCAGGGCATCCCCGGAGACATGAAGGGCTCCCAAGGGAAGGCTCGGGCTGTCTGGAAGAGGGCTGTGCTGTACGCAGCTCAGCACCAAGGGGAGTTCCTCCCCCTGCCCTATTCCAGGGCCCCCTCGGCCCCATGGGCTGTCAGGAGCAGAGCATGCTGCTTCCTCAGCCCCTGCTGCCCGGGACCCCACCTGGCAACACTGCGCACTGCTCCCAGCCGGGCCCCAAGCCCCTAACTACAGCAGGAAGGCCCTCTGCAGGCAGGCCTGGCCGGAGGCAGCACCAGCTGGCCCCTGCCGGCTCACCCAGAGCCCCCAGCCACGCTCACCTTGGCAGCAAACTCGTTCTTGGCCTTGTAGTACTCGTCCACTGCGTTCTGCAGTGCTGCTACACGCCCCTCGATCCGCTGGAAGGGACACAGCAACCGCCGGGCTAGTCACAGCCTCCCCCACACACTAGGTGGGGTGGCCATGTGAGCCAGCCAGCGCTTCTGGGTGGAGGTGCCTGTGGGTCAGGACTTGGGACAAATGGACGAGGGAAGGTCCCATCCCTGCAGGACTCGCCCACCGCCCATGAGACAGGAACGGGGGCAGCTGGCTACCCAGGCACGGTTCCACCTAGCGATGGCCGATGGGTGGGAGCTGTAGCCTGGGCTCTGGGCTCCTCCTGCTATTCATTCAACGACCAGGAAGCACCTTATTGTCCAGTATCCCTGGGCAGCTAATTCCCCCTCCCCCTAGGAGGCTGAGCAGACCTAGGGGGTGGGCGGGCAGTTACACCCACCCCACATGCACTTCACCGGGCTCAAAGCAGCAGGCAGAGATCACTGCAGAGGCACAGGGCAGCACGACAGAACCCCAGTCCCGAGGGATTTGCCCACCCAGCCCACTTCTCCCCCCAAGTGTCCCCGTCTTTGCCCAGCCTGCACCAAGAGAGGGGCGAGGCTGCTCCCGTGCACCCCTCCCCAGCACACTAAGGCCTTCCAAGGGAACGGAGAGGAGGGACCTGCTCCCTGCGCAGGGAACCCACAGGCCGAGCACTTGGGCTCTGTGCCAGGCAGGGCACACCCGAGCCCAGCTGTGCCTGCCCCAAAGGGCTGGGGCCAGCCTGGCTGAACCTGTCCAGCCTCGGGGGAAGTACAACTCCACATCGCAAATCAGGAGCCACCCAACCCCTGGCCTGGCACCCCAAGGCTGGGGGTTTAAGGAGAAAGCACTTTCCAATCTTCCTACAATCCTTCTGCTTCCTCACGTGACTAGCCTTCTCCCCCTCTCCCTGGACCTACACTGCAGGGAGGCCAGCACACCCTTAGTGTCAGGCCCCAAGGCCCCTCCCCACTCCGTACCACAGGGAGGCCAGCGCTCCCTTAGTGTCAGGCCCCAAGACCCCTCCTCACCCTGTACCACAGGGAGGGCAGCACCCCCTTAGTGTCAAGCCCCAAGACCCCTCCACACCCCGTACCACAGGGAGGCCAGCACACCCTTAGTGTCAGGCCCCAAGGCCCTTCCTCACCCTGTACCACAGGGAGGGCAGCACCCCCTTAGTGTCAGGCCTCAAGACCCCTCCCCACCCCGTACCACAGGGAGGCCAACGTCCCCTTGGTATCAGGCCCAGAGTCCCTCACCCCGTACCACAGGGAGGCCAGCACCACAGAGGCATCTCGCGTCTCAGCACATCTTTATCCCTCTGCACCAGTTCATCCGGCCCTCCTCAGAGGCTGACAACTCTGGTCTCAGATGGGTGGATCCTCCAGCAAACGCCAGCAGAGGGTCTGGCAGCCCCCTTCCTCCACCCCGCAAGGCTCCGTCAGCTCCGAGGAGACCCACCTTCTCACTGGAGTAGCTGGAGTGGACGTGGAAGTTCCCGAGCTCCTGGTGGTCGTCATCCTGGTTGTACAGATCCTTGAGTGTCTCCAGCTCCTGGTGCTTGCAGAACTGGGACATGATACACAAGGTTACAGCCGACACCCCAGCCCCCACGAGAGTCAACGGGCTTGTTACAGAGACACAGCCACAGGAAGCCCCACTCGCTCAGCCCCCTGGCCCAGCATGGGACCGGTCACCTCTCACACCACCAGCGGGGGGCAACAGCGGGCAGCACAGCCCTGGAAGTGCCCTGGCAGCTTAATACGCCCATGAGCCTGTGACGTTATTGATAGAAACTGGGAACATATAGAACATGGGTTGGAACCAAGGTCCTGTAGTGGCACTAAATCCTATGTAAAGGGGGTCATATAAGGTGTCTAAGACCAGGTTATGGGTTACTGGTTATGATTATGTTGTCTGTATGTCTGTATCATTATGTAGTTGAAGTTATAAGTATTGGCTCTATACTGTCTGTATTTCAAATTGGTGCTGCAGTTCTGGGAAACACCCCAGACAAGTTGGTGTTAGCTCTGCTTAGCCTGCTTGATGGGCCATTAAGGATCATCAGCTACACAACTGACCCATTGAGAGAAGACAGATATGCCTTGTGACTCAGCAGGGTGTGCAGAAACTGGCCCATGTGACTGTAGACTCCATTTTGCTGTAACTTTCCACAGTAAGAACAAAGAAGTGTCCTTACACCTGGAAAAAGCCTATATTGAAGCGCTTGATGCGTCAATCTCCATCTTGTCATGTCAATCCTGCTTCTTACCCCCTCTTGGAGGGACTTTACTACAAACTTGGAAGCTCTACACAAGGGACTGATGACTCCATCCCGCGGGGGAGTGTACTCCAGAGACTATAGACTCTAGGAGCTTGGATTAGGGAACCTCTTGTAGAGGTCATCGAGTCCAGTCCCCTGCCCCTTCCAATGGCAGGACCAAACTAACGTCTAGGCCATCCTCGTGATGACATCATTCTAACCTTACTCTTAAATATCTCCAGAGATGGAGTATTCCACACTCCCCAGTCACCTCTATTCCAGTGTCCAACCCCACACCTGAACAGCTAAGGACTAGTTTTTCGCTGTTGCTCCACACCTAAATCTCCCTTGCTCGCAGTTTTAAGCCCGATTGCTTTCTTGTTCTATCCTTAGCGGCTAAGGCGAACAAGTTTTCTTCTCTTCTTTCCTGGATGACACACCTTAGATACCTGGAAAAACTGCTATCCCATGTCCGCCTCTCAGTCTTCTCTTTTCTAACTAAATAACCCCCAGTTCTTTAGCCTTCCTCCTAGTCATGGTCTCAAGACTTTAACTCATTCTTGTTGCATCCTTCCTCTTGACCCTCATCCAATTCTCACGAATCTTTCTTTGCAAAGTTGCGGTTGCCGCAGAATACCTGGAGCACAATATCTCCAGTTGAGGCTAAACAGTGGCAGAGTAAGAGCGGTCTAAGAATGACTTCTCGTGTCTTTGTTAACACACCCTGTGTAATAGCATCCAGAATCACGTTTTGCTTTTTTGTCAACAGTATCACATTTTAACTCATATTCAGCTTGTGGTCCACTATGTGACCCCTAGATCTCTTCTGCCTTCACTCCTTCCTAGATTCAGTCTCTTAGCCATTGTGCTGTGTGAAACTGGAATTGTTCCCTTCCTAAGTGGCGCACTTTGGCATTTGTCTTATAGTTGGAACTTCAATCATGGTTTACCTCAGACGCATCATCCGAATTGTCCAGATCATTTTGCCATTTTGATTCCTTCAATCATGCTATAAAGGCAGTTTGTCTAGATTCCCGGTGCCCAGTTTTGGGTATGGTGTGCGGCGCAATATCCTAGATAGGGCGTCTCTTCATGCACAGCATCTAATGTCGTTGAGATGAAGATATTGAAACAAGCCGGTCCCAAAAACAGACCCCTGCGGAACCTAGCCACTCGTTTGATTATTTGGGCTCGTTTTCCAGCAGGATTGGGACCATTTAATTAACTACTCTCGGTGAGACGGTTATCCAGCCGAGTTTATGTCACCCACCTTAAAGTAGGCCCCATCTAATTCGAATTTTGCCTAGTTTTATCGATAAGGTGTATGTTCTGATTATTGGCACTGCTGCAGGTTGTATTTGAAATCTCGTGCAGGTTTATGCTGGGCCATCACTGCTACAAGCCTGAACCAAGAACTTTGCCATCACTGTATGTAATTGATTCCATTTAACCAATTCTAGCTCTCATCTCTATCTTTTTCCCATTATGAATAAACCTTTAGATTTTAGATTCTAAAGGATTGGCACCAGCGTGATTTGTGGGTAAGATCTGATGTGTATATTGACCTGAGTCTGGGGCTTGGTCCTTTGGGATCAAGAGAACCTTTTTCTTTTACTGGGGTGTTGGTTTTCATAACTATTCATCCCCAGGACAGTTGGCACTGGTGGTGATACTGGGAGACAGGAGTGTCTAAGGAAATTGCTTGTGTGACTTGCGGTTAGCCAGTGGGGTGAAACCGAAGTCCTTTTTGTCTGGCTGGTTTGGTTTGCCTCAGAGGTGGAAAAACCCCAGCCTAGGGCTGTGACTGCCCTGTTTGAGCAATTGGTCCTGAATTGGCACTCTCAGTTGGGTCCCGCCAGAACAGCATCATCACAGAGCCCCACCCACTTACGGGCACAGAGGGGGTGGCCGACCTCTCACCTGGCGGTAGAGACTCAGAGCCACCGGCTGCTTCTGCAGAGTCATGAAGAAAGTGCCACGATTCAGTTCGTTCTTCACGTGCAACACGACAGTGTAAACTGAGCAGAGACAGCGCATTAGAGGGGCTACGGGTGCAGAGAGACCTTCCCCCTCCCCCTGCTCCCAGTGGCCAGGACACTTTGCAACATACAGGAATCAGGGGAGGTCCAGCCAGCCAGCTCTCAGTGGGGCCCAGAATGGGGGTGCAAAGACTTCGGGGGAGGGCTTGCTGAATTCCGAGAGGTTGAGGGGATGGGGGAGAAGCTTCCCCACCGCCCAGAGGCTGGGAGGCACCATCACTTGGCAGCTCGTAGAGCTCAGCCTGGCCCTGAGCTGGTCTGGGGGGAGCCCGCCCCCCGCCCCCGGGACTCCTCCGGGCAGGAGGGCAGGTTGTGGGGGAAGGGCGCAGCTCTGGCCCATTCGGTTCTTGGCCATAGGGGGCCCTGATCCTGCTGGTTTGGGGTGCACATGGGTCCGAGACCCAATCTCATTCCCCAGAGACTGCTGGAGCCAGACCAGAATGGCTCAGACACCAGAGACCTAGGCCTGTTGGGAGCCAGGGCCTGGAGTGTAAAGGCTGCAGCATATCCTGGCCACCGGAGCCCCTGGGAGCCTTCCCCGCACAGTCGTACCTAGGTCTGTGTCTCCGCTCTCAATGGCTTTGTTCAGGGCCAGCTGGCTCTTTTTCATTTTCAGCAGCAGTGGGACCTGCTCCCCGGACCTGGGTTCATACTCCAGCAACTGCCCCAAGAGAGAAGCCCCTTCAGTGCACAGGCCTCCAGGGTCAGCACGAAGCCAGAGCCCCAGCCCCATGTGCTGGGTAGGGGTGCTGGGCTGGTGGGCTCCATTTCTTCAGCAGGGCCATTCCCTGGACAAATGGGCACTGCTGGGAGAGGTACCCGTGTGCTGCTCTAGCACCGCAAGCGGAGTTAAACAGGGGCACAGTGGGCCAAGGGGTATCACCAGCCACCCTGCCAAATGCCATGTGCTTGGGAGTCCTGTCAGCGCCCCCCAGTCCACCCCCCAACACACACACCTTAATGGCCAGCTCCGTCCGGCCACAGTCATATGCCCGGGCAGCAATCTCTGAGTACGAAATGCCAGGGGTGTCTCCCAGCTTCTGATTGATGGCGTGTGCAACCTCCTCATCAGACTTGTCCTTCTGTTGCACCTGGAGGGGCAGGAGGGGAGGTCTGGGCCCAGTTCTTGGCACCCAAGGGGAGTGCTCCAAGAACTGCCCCTGCTCTGGCTTCCCCGCCTACCTTGTAGCAGGCCCAGTGAGCCAGAATCCTGCTGACGCCCTGGAACTCCGACAGACGCAAGTACTCGCAGATTTTGATGGCGAGGGGGTACAGCCTCCGCAGAACTAACCTGAGACACGGGCAAAGGGAACATCAACCACCCCCGGACGAAAACGCCAGCAGCTCTGCAAGCACAGCCAGGAACCTAGCCAGCTCCCCAGAACCCTCGGAGCTCCCCAGAGCGGCCCTTCCCCGCCATGCCCCATCCCCCTCTGCTCGGCATTGGCCAGGGCAGCACACAATGGGCCATGATGGGGTGACACTAGTTCCCACTTCCCCGCAGTGGACGGGAAGAAATATTTAGGGCCATGCCCCTGTAAGAGGGCCCAGCTGTAACGCTCAGGGTGAAAGGTCCCCGGCAGCTGACCTGGCGAGGCGGGTAAGAGAGCGCTCGCTGGCAGGGAGAAGGGCAGCAGCCCAGGGAAGCGAATGGGACAGGGGTAAACGCAGCGAGGAAGCCCAGGGAATGGGGGTCGAACGCCAACAGTAACCTGGGGCAGCTTGTGGGTTTAACTGTATTTATGTTAAGCAGCTGTTAGTGATGCGCAGGGCCCACCCCCGCACAGAGCAGGCGGGGTCATACAGCCAGCCCTGCGGGGACCAGCCAGGGACATCTCCCATGGCGCCCAGCAGGGAGTGCGGGGGCTTCCACCTGCACATGCCCGGCCCAGAGCCAGGCTGGCCGGGCGCTCAGTCGCCTCCACCCAGTGACTGTTCGATGGCCTCTGTGGAACAAGGCCAGTTCCTTCCTGGTGGGCAAGTGACCGTAGCAGGATGCCATGACACCTGGCCCCGTGGTCCCAGCTACTGCAGGGACAGGGCCGGAACGAGCCAGGGCGACTGAAGCAAGTTCCAGTCCTAAGAGGGGGCTGCCTGCCGGGCACCACACCGGCAGAGGCTGGTGTGTGTCGTGGAGGTTTGTCGAGAGACCCCTGGCTGCTGGACGCTGCAGACAGCAACACTCCCCACACTTCTATGAGACGGTGCAGAGAGGACGGATGGGGACTGAGTAACCAGGCAGGGCCAGTCTGAGCCGAATGTCTGAGCAGGGGCTCTGACTGTGGCCCTGGCCAGAGGGGATATTTGGGATGCAATGGTCCCATGCGCAGCCAGGAGAGGGCAGTTACCTGTCCAGCAGGACTTCAATGGTGAGCTGTTTGTATCTACAGCACCTGTTAAGGAGCAGCAGGGTGAAGGAACGGCGGGGGCTGAGCTGTGCTGGCGAGTTCCAGCTCCCACCATGAGGAACAATCCTAGAATCCTAGAACATCTAGTTGGAAGGGACCTCAGGAGGTCATCTAGTCCAACCCCTTGCTCAAAGCAGGACCAACCCCAACTAAATCCCCAAATGGCCCCCTCAAGGATTGAACTCACAACCCTGGGTTTAGCAGGTCAATGCTCAAACCACTGAGCTAGCCAATCCCATGACCTGAGCAGTCATGGCATCTCTCCCCTCGGCTTGCACGTTCTTCTCACAGTGCAAGGCCAGAAGGGACCCCCAGATCCCCTAGTCTGACCTCCTGCACAGCATAGGCCACCCCCCAACCCCCCAGATAGCTGGGACTAGGCTAAGGTCTCACCACCCGCAGGAGACTGGACAGAGAACAGGAGGGACCGGGGGACATCAATGCCCAAAGCTGAGTAGGTGAGACATGCTCCCGGCAAGTGACCTGTGGCCCCGCTGCAGTGCAAGGTGAGACCCCGCCAGTGTCTCTGCCAACCTGAGCTCCCCGACCGGCACCTAGCGATCAGTTAGACCCTGAGCACATGAGCAGCAATCAGCCAGCCATGCCCCCACGTTTCCTTATCTAAGGGAGGCTCCTTACCCCATTTCACACAGGGAACAGGTGACTTGCCCGGGCTCACATGGCCAGTCAGTGGAATGAAACCCAGGAGTCCTGATTCCCAGGGCCAAACTTGTCTGTGGCGTAACTGCTGATTTCAGTGAAGTTACATGGGGGTGGGGCCTTTGGGCCCCTGTCCCTGCATTAGCTACAGACACCAGTGGATCCAGCCTGATCCACCTGCAGCGCCATCCCTCGGCCAGCAGAGGATACTGGGCGAAGGTCAGGGGGACGCCAATCTGGTAGTCCCGGATGGCATTCAGCACACGCAGGTCCCGGCACATCCACACAAAGCTCTCCGGGGGGAACTTGTCAAGGAAGCACTTCCCGAATGAGGCAGCCTGTGGACAGAGACGTGCCGGCACTCAGGGAGGGAACAGGCGCTGAGACGCCCCCCACCCCAGATCCTCCCCCACTTACCCGGAGCAGAGACTTCTGGGTTTCCGGCTCATGCTCATAGCCAGCTGCCTCGATGCACTGCCGCACCGCCTCCGCGAGCAGATTCTGGTCCTTGATCTCCCGCAGGTACTCGTCCGCCTTCTGGCTCTGTTTCTGGGAGGGGACAAGAGAACCCTTCGGTCAGGCCAGGGACGTCCTGAGCTGAAGGACCTGTCTCTGCCTCAGCAACCTTCGCCCAGCGGGTAGAAGAGCCATGACCAGCGTGGGTTTGCAGAGTGGCCAGTGTGGCTGGAACCCCACCAGGTTCCGCTGGGCTCCTGTCACTGGCATGGCCTCTGCCTCCAGGCTGTTTGCAGAGCAGGTTGTTAGAGCCAGAGCGACCACTGATGAGGGGACACGCCCCGCCCGGGGCTCAAAGCACCGTCGCTAAGGGGTCTCCTATTCCCTCCCTGCCCCAGCAACACGCAGCAAACCCAGACCATGCTCTGGGGGGTCAGGCACTGGGTGCAGGCAGCCCCTTTTCTCTGGGATCTTTCAGGGCCAAGGGGCAGACACAGGGATTCCCCGCTGGGGACGCTGCCTGGTTGGGAAGAGCCGAGCGTGGGACCTGAGCCTGGGCAGAACTCAGGAGCCCCAGTGCTTCCCACACACCCAGTACAGTGGGGTCAGGCTGGGAATCCACCTTGTGCAGCTCAAGGAGTCTTAGGTTATGAAGAAAAGAGGGGCGGGGGCTGGGTTTTCAGCACCCCCAAGGGCCCATGTTGAACTGAGTAGAGGCTGTTCCTATGTGCTACCCAGCCTCCCTCAAGCCAGTGCCTCACACTGCCATCACCAGGCCATCTCAGCACCACTTACTCCAGAGCAAGGGCTGGGCCCCTCTGCCCCACACTGGTTAAGAAGTGGCTCAGGCACATCACCAGGCATTGCTGGGGGGTGGAGAGCGAGATTTGTGCCAACAGCCTGCTCTGAAATCCCACTCTCAGGGCACAAAGCTGGCTCCCTCGAGCTCTGAATTCCACACTCGGAGGCCTTCCCTCGAGAGCACCCACCCCTGCCCTGAATGCGAACCACCTCGGTGTCTCCACGGAGGGGGCCGCAGGGACTGCAGAGCAAGCCCGGCCCCCGCACCTCGGAGCAGGGCAGGAGCAGACAGGAGCGAGGGTGAAGCAAGGAGCATGAGACGTGCGGCTCCGTCTCTGCGCAGCCCCTTCACAGAGGTCAGCTGTAGGCCCCTCGGCTTAATGGCTAAGAAAAGGCCAACCCCCAACGAGCTTTCCGCATCATTTGCAATAAGAGGTGTAACCGTTTGTGAGAGTGGAAAGGTTAGTTGCTCGGTATAATATCCTGTTTATCACAGCCACCAATGCACTGACCCCAGTAGCATGGGACGTCCGGAGAGTGCCACATGCTTGGAAATTTGCAACATGTAACAGACAAAAGGGAACATGTGCAACTGCCACGCGTGTACGAAAGGCAGCCATGGCTATCGGTAAAAACGCAGTGCTGAGTTACTGGGCGAACCAGGCAGGCCTGGGATCAGCCAGCCATCGGCACAGGGACTGGGTACTGTATTTCCATTCTTCGTATGCACTGTTCTTGAGTAACAAAGGCAACTTTATTAATAAAGGCAATCAAGCTTCACTGCTCCTGTCTTCCTATTTTATTGTTACCGGCTAAGATCAAACCACTAATGATCTATAGATTTAGCTGTACCCGAGAGATTCCTAAGAGAAGGGCCCACACTGTCTGGAGCCAGACTCCACTCTGGCTTGGCCATTGGTCCCTGCAAGTTACTGGGCTATGGAGGGGCTGGGATAGCTCTGGATGGGGTTTCCGTGGGACCTATCAGCTGCTGTCACCCTCCCTGGCCCCTCCGTTAGATCACTGGCTGTCCCTTTGCCCCTGCTGATTTCAAAGGGGAAGGCTGGGACGGGACATTTCTGCGATGGCATCCTGCCCTTACCTCATACTCTCTCTGTGCTTCCAGCAGGAGAGCCCCAGGCGCCATGGAAGCGATTTTAAAGATCTCCTCACTGGCCTCTGAAACAAGGATGAAACATCCTCAGACGCTGCCCCAAACCAGGGGTGAGCCACCCGCCATTGGGTGAGCCCACCCCCACATGAACCTTCCACGGACCTGTCCACACACACACAGCTCTAAAGAGGAACGTGGGTACCAACAGCCCCATTTCACAGATAGGGAAACTGAGGCACAGACGAGGGAAGTGACTTGGCCAAGGCCACCCCGCAAGTCCAGGGCAGAACTGGGACCCAGACCCTGGTGTGCTGACTTCCAGCCCAGGCTCTTCTCCACTGCAGCTGCTTCTTTCCCAGCTCATTGCAGCAATTTCCTCACCCTGCTGTGTTCCACAGGCTGTGATCGTTGGGAAGGGAGAGCCCCATGGGGAGCTCTGCGGAGACACACAGCTCCCCAAATCCCCTAGCACAGGGAAGTGAGGAGTGGGCCTGGCTCCGGCCTTGGCTTCACACCACCAGGGAGGAAACAAGTGTTCTCCCGGGGGCACTGCAGGTTAGCATGACCTGTCTGACAGGTGACAGGAGCCGCCTGGGTCTCAGACCAGCCTCCAGGAGAAATTTCCTGCATGGCCAAGCCACCAGGACACACCTGGCTATAGCTGCTCAGGAGAGGAAGAAGGTGCTGCTGAGCCAGGCAGGGCTTCAGCTGCAACTTCTGCTGCTCAGGAGCCCGGGGCACCAGCAGCAGAGGGAGGAGGGCTCAAGCTTGGAAGAGCTGGGGTTCTGCGGGTCAGGACTGAGGGGCATGGCCAGGGCTGGGTGGGGAAGGAGCACCAGGCCTGGAATGGCCAGGGGGCGGGGGACGGACAACTGAGGGGGCACCAGGCCTGGAATAGCAAGGGGGCGTGGGGGGTTGGGACTGAGGGGCATGGGCAGGGCTGGGTGGGGAAGGGGCACAAGGCCTGGAATAGGGGATGGGGGGGTTGGGACTGAGGGGCATGGGCAGGACTGGGTGAGGAAGGGGCACCAGGCCTGGAATGGGGGGGTGGGACTGAGGGGCATGGGCGGGGCTGCATAGAAGCCCAGGACTGGAACAGCCAGGAACAGGGGTTGCTGCATATACTGGGGGCGAAGGGGGGGGAAGGGAGGGAGTTTTTTGACTTTCTACCCCAGGTTATCAGCTCCCTCGCCTCCAGGGCCAGCACTGGCTGCCGGCTGCTAAGGATGATGAGGCCATGCAATCTGGCATCCAACAGAGCCTGTGTCTTTCAGGCTGCCTCCCCCTCCCTCCCTGGACCTCAATCGGGTTTGGAAATTCGGAAATCCACGTCCAACAGCAACCGAATCCCCACCCCCGCAGGCTCACCAGGGATTTCATGCAGGAACTCGTGTGTGGTACAAGAGAAGATCCTCACCCCGTCCAGCTCCGGCACCAGGTAGGAATCCTCGTCCAGAACAAACCTACGCTCTCCACTAAGGATCCACAGCTGTGCAACACGTCTCCAGGAGCCCCTCCCAGCCAGGCGATCCCACTGAGCCAGCCCTGTTACAAGGCTGGGGTGCTAGCCCTGCTCGGGAGAGGGGCAAAGCGGGACCCAGTGGAGAGACCGAGTCTCTCCAGAGTGGTAATCGCTAATGCGAACACGCTGGGACAGGATATCAAGCTGCTGATCACAGGACTCAGCTGATCTCCACCTACTAGGGATCAGGAGGAGACTTTCACGGGGGCCCGATTACACCCTCCCCCCGCCCCCCATTGGCTACGGGAGGATTTATACCTTCCTCTGGGATAGCTGGTGGGGCCACGCCCGTCTGGCAGCTCCTACGTTCTGACAAGCCCCAGTCAGTGGCAGAGGCAGGCACAAATCCAGGTCTCCTGGCTCGCAATCCTACGCTCTAACCACCCGAGTGCTACTCCCCGGGGTCCCTCAAGTCATGTCTCTGACTCGAACAAGCACTGCAGTTCAGAAATGACTAAGCATTAGAAAAGGTTCAGAGAAGGGCAACTAAAATGATTAGGGGTTTGGAATGGGTCCCATATGAGGAGAGAAAAGATGGTGAGGAAGGAGCCTCTGCTGTCACACCCAGCTGGGCTGACCAGGGATCAAGGGGATGTAATGCCATCTAGGAGCTCTGAGGAGATAAACGCTGCACCAGAGGGGGGCCTATGCTGGGCGAGGCAAGAGGCTAGATGTAGGGGTAGGCGGAATGGCATTAACAGGATGATCAGGCTCCTGATGGCTAGCGCAGCGCCAGAGGAAAATGGCAAAGCACTGAAAACATAACAGAGGCAACCGTCCCACAGCGGCCTCCGGGGAAACGGGCTGAGGCCCCAAAGTGCTTCTCAATCATCAGATCCCAGCCCCCCACGCACTTCCTGCCTCGACACCCCAGGATCTGCCCTGCTGCCCCACTCCAAAGGATACTGAATACACTCCTTGGAGTTCCCAGCCACCAGAAGCCGACGATCCCACGCCACCACCACTGCCCGCTGCTTGCTCCGGGGACGCGTGCACCTGTCGCAACGAGAAGTCTGTTCTGTTAGGACACAATGGAGTGAGGCTGTGCCCAGGGTCACAGCCTCTCAGCCAAACTCCCTGGCCTGCTGCAGCCCACTCCCGCCGCTCCACAGACCTTCCCAAACCTCCTCCCCAGCCAGCCTCCCTCCACACAGCCCCTCTCGGCCAAACTTCCCAGCCTGCTGCAGCCCGTTCCTGCTGCTCCGTGGATGTTCCTAAATCTCCCCACCAGCCAGCCTCCCTCCGCACAGCCCCTCTCGGCCAAATTCCCCGGCCTGCTGCAGCCCACTCCCGCCGCTCCGCAGACCTTCCCAAACCTCCTCACCAGCTAGCCTCCCTCTGCACAGCCCCTCAGCCAAACTTCCCGGGCTGCTGTAGCCCGTTCCTGCCGCTCCGCAGACCTTCCCAAACCTCCCCACCAGCCAGCCTCCCTCCACACAGCCCCTCAGCCAAACTCCCCGGCCGGCTTGCAGCCTGCTCCCGCCGCTCCGCAGACGTTCCCAAACCGCCTTGCCAGCCTCTCAGAGTCACTCTCAGCCCACAGCAGTATCTGCACCATCCTGGAGCCACGCAGACACTGGCAAGGTACTTGCTCCAGGCCAGCACCCCAGAGGAGGATGGGGGCCCAGACAGCTCGAGGGGGAGGATGCCACATTCCAGAATGAAACAAGAGCCACACTTACCAAACCATCTGTCTGGGCGGAGCTCGGAAATCACAGTTGAATTCACCCAGCTTCTCCTGCAGGGGAAGAGACGCGATTTACAGGGAGATACGGCTGGGGAGTAAGAGGAATGCAGGCTCTGCTCAGATGTGGACATCAGGATCCTCCGCCAGGGCAGCTGTAGGAAACTCCCTGGCAGCACGTGACGCTCTGAGCTGGTCACTAGCACTCCGGTGCTATCTGCGCTCCCGGGAACACCAGCGCCACATCCACATGGAGATCAGGGTACGGCTCTGCTCAGTTTGCCCTGGCTAAGAGCCCAAAGCTGGACAATCCCCAGCCAGCACTGCACCACTGGATATGAGTTGACAGTGTGCCCTTGTTGCCAAGAAAGCTAACTGCATAGTGGGCTGTATAAGTAGGGGCCCTGCCAGCAGATCGAGAGATGTGATCATTCCCCTCTATTCGACATTGGTGAGGCCGCATCTGGAGTACTGTGTCCAGTTTTGGGCCCCACACTACAAGAAGGATGTGGAAAAATTGGAAAGAGTCCAGCGGAGGGCAACAAAAATGATTAGGGGGCTGGAGCACATGACTTATGAGGAGAGGCTGAGGGAACTGGGATTGTTTAGTCTGCAAAAGAGAAGAGTGAGGGGGTATTTGATAGCTGCTTTCAGCTACCTGAAGCAGGGTTCCAAAGAGGATGGATCTAGACTGTTCTCAGTGGTGGCAGATGACAGAACAAGGAGTAATGGTCTCAAGTTGCAGTGGGGGAAGTTTAGGTTGGATATTAGGAAAAACTTTTTCACTCAGAGAGTGGTGAAGCACTGCAATGGGTTACGTAGGGAGGTGGTGAAATCTCCATCCTTAGAAGTTTTTAAGGTCAGGCTTGACAAAAGTCCTGGCTGGGATGATTTAGTTGGGGTTGGTCCTACTTTGTGCAGGGGGTTAGACTAGATGCCTCCTGAGGTCCCTTCCAACCCAGATATTCTAGGATTCACTGAGGCTGTCTCAGACCCTGCTGCCTGCACCACAGGCTCCGGGGACTCAGAAGAGCAGACTGCAGCCCTGGCCAGCAGGTGACAGACAGGCAGTGCCCTAGGGGCAGCACTCACCTTAAGGGAGGACGTCCCCATCCAGATAGAGCCTGTGTCGGTGAACAGGGCAAGGTAGCGGTAGTTGAAGGACACTGCCATCTGCACATAAGCACCAGCGTGGGGGCTGATTCCAGGTGGAGTCTACAATGCAGGGAGAACAAGACAGAGGTGATAAAGGGACAGATCGACACAGCGGCAGCTCAGCAGGGTGCAGGCTGGGGAGATTGGCACCGGACACACCACTAGTGCTTGAGAAAGGCCAGAGCCCGGAGAACGATGTTCTCTCTCCAGCCTGCTAGCAGCGGCAGGGCCACCCCAGGGACACAAGGGGAGGGTGCCGCATTGCTGGAGCTGTGCGGGGAGGTACAGGCCTTTGGTCTCCAGGTCTGGATCTGACCCCTCCCACCAGTTTCCCCATCGCTCACTCACCACCACAGAGCAGGACGTGTTGTCCAGGAGATACAGGTCCTGGCCAACAGCTAACAAGATGATGGTCACTCTGTCCTGGGACAGGACAGCCCAGCAGGAGGGGAGCTTCTGCAGACCTGCCGGAGGGCAAACACAGGTGGTCAGGCCCCCTGCCCAGCTCCAAAGGAAAGGGCGGGGATGGGGATAGCATACCTGGTACCTCCGGCATCCTGCGCAGCTTGAGGTCGTCGATGTTGGTGGTGAGGGAGAAGCGGTGCGCTCCAGTGAGGATGGCCACGCCCGTGCCGTACTCTGTGTGGAAAACCTTCGCTTCCCGCACGTGGTTCTGCAGGACCTCCTGAGCCATGAGACAAAGACAGGGGCATGGCCCAGGGACTGCCACAGAGACTGGGGAAAGCTCAGCGCCAGGGAGACAATGGGATCACCAGTGGGGGGCCAGAGAACGAGACCCTGAACTACGGACACGGCCGGATGAGGGACTGGGGCAGCCCCTTCTTGCTCTACCATGTGGCTCCGCGTCACAGGCACGGCCAGCACTGCCGCTAGCTAGTTCTCACTCCGACCAGCCTCTTAGAGGTGGGCGAGCTGGCGGTACAGGCTTCAGGCCTCTTCGCCACGGTTGTTTGCTAAACCCCCGGTACTGCAGGTCACGGTGCCAGAGGCAGGGAGAGCCCAGCGCCCGGGTGAGATCCCGGCACCAGCAGGAACCCCGGTCTCCTGGCACTGGCAGGCCTCCTGAGAAGCATGGCAGAGATGCCATTTGCACAATCACATTTCCAGCTCGTACCATGAGTCCAGCTCCATCCTGTCTCCTCAGGAAAGGCTCAGCAGGAGCTCTGCCCAAGGGACACCTGCAGTCCCAGCCAACCTGAAATCGCGCACAGCTCACACCTCAATTCAAAGGATGTTCTGAGATGAGTGGGGCCCTAACCTGCTGACAGCTTCTCCAGGGTCTTCAGGCCAGTTTGCAGCCCTAGTGACAGCTGTGCCCAGCTTCCTGGCTGCCCCCATCTCAGGGCCCAGGCAGTGACTCATGCGTGGATCCAGGCCAAGGATGGATTTGGGAGCCTGAGCATCCCCAGCGCAGTCAAAGACGTATAATGTGCCAGTTTGATGGCAAGCGGAACACAGTACCCTCCCCTCTACCCCTGCCAGCGCCTTTCAGGGGTCAAAGCAAAGTACACACTGTGATTGACTGAGTCAGCCTCATATCATCCCCAGGGAGGCAGGCTAGGCCAGGGTCATCACTCCTCAGCTCCAAAAAGGAGAATGACATCCCAAGTGGAACTAATTTGTTGCAGGTCATGCAGCAATTAATGGCAGATAAAGAAACAACCCAGGAGTCCTGGCTCATGGCTCCATGCTCTAACCACAAGATTACACAGTCCTTCTCACAGATGGGAATAGAACCCAGGAGTTCTGGGATCCCAGAATCCCCCCCTCCCAGCCCCAACTCCCTTCTAGAGCAGGGAACAGAACCCAGGAGTCCTGTTCTCACTTTCTTGATCCAAATTCCAGCCCAGCCTCCATCCGCTGACAAAGCTACCCAGCCCGTGCCATCCGCACTCACGTTGCCCATGCTGAAGTGTCGCTTGAATTCACAGAAGAGGTTGTAGATGAGGACGGTGCCATCCTCCTGGATGCAGAGCAGGTCCTCGCTGGCAGTCCAACCCAGCTCCACCACCTGGCCACTCTTCCACTGCGGGGAAGGGCAGAACCACACTCTGCACATCAGTCCCGCTGCCAGGAGGGGTCACTTTCATACAGTGACGGAAAACCCCTATAACTACACTGTGGAATTCACACCAGCCAGAACAGCAGAGCTGGAGTCACAAGCCACCTCTCTGGGCCTCCAAACCCAGCCATCAGGCCCTTCTCCTTGGCACCTGGCTGTCCTTGGCCTTTCACGACTCCACCCTGCCCTGGTTCTCCTCCTCCCCCTCCAGCTGATCCCCATCTCCATGGGGTCCCACAGGCCCCCTCCTTTTCTCCCCATATTCCCCCTTATGCAGCTTCAAGTGCGTCCTTCTGTTGCAGACCCACTGATCTGCCCCTCCCTTCCCAGCCTCTCCGCCTTCTCCTCAGTCTATCTCCTCCAGGAGGTCAACATCCCATGGCCAGGCCCTCCCCACTTCACCACTTCTGTCACTGCTGGTACCACCACCCCACTCGCTGTCCACACCCAGACCCTGGGCATTAGCTCTGGCTGCCCCAGGCTGCGGTATTCATTGTTACAGACATGGACCGAGCTGAGATTGGGGACCCACCGTGCACATAGTCAGAGACAGCTTCTGACACAGAGCGTTAAAATCAATATGGACCAGACAGATGGGGGAGTGAGGCACTGAGAAGCTAAGTCACTAGCCCAAGGTCTCAACGGAAGGCAGTGGCAGAGACATGATCTTGTAAGTCCTAGTCCATCCCGACTGCAAGCTCCTGGGGGCAGGGCCCGAACCTGCCTTTAGGTCTGTTCGGTATGGGGTGCATTGTGGGCTTCACTGGAAATAAATAATAGCTAAAATTTGGAAAATCCACTCTCCTGCTTCAGGACGTCTCCTAACTGCTGCCAGGGTTAGTGGGCTGTGCCCAGCCCCTCCTCCCATACACCACTGTCAGACTGGCATCTGAAGCACCGGGCCTTGCCCACTGCTGGAGGCAGGATACCACCACACACGTCACTGCTTCCATTCAGCTTAGGCAGCCCTGTGCTCCAGATTTCCCGCCCCAGATGCAGGCCAATCAGTTCCAAGCTCCTGAAGATACCTTGCAGAGACACACGAGAAGGAACTAAAAGTGAATTACCTGGGGACTGGTCCTGCTCTGAGCAGGGGTTGGACTAGATACCTCCTGAGGTCCCTTCCAACCCTGATATTTTATGATTCTATGAACATGGTG
Source organism: Chelonoidis abingdonii (assembly GCF_003597395.2). NCBI lineage: Eukaryota > Metazoa > Chordata > Testudines > Testudinidae > Chelonoidis > Chelonoidis abingdonii. The sequence continues at coordinate 146,301,855 of NC_133773.1, read as the reverse complement.
GAACTAAAAGGATATCGCTTGTGTCCAGGTGCTACCAGTAGGACAGGCCCACAGGGAGTTGGCACTAGCTAGGCACTCACCAGAACACTGGCCAGGGGAACTCCTGAGGCCGAGTAGATCTCCAGTAGTGGTCGGGACCCGGGTGACTTCTCTTTCCGGAAGTTATTCTTCAGCAAAGCTGCAAGAGACAATCTGCAGTGAAACACCAACAGGGAACCCAAACCCAAACCACCCTGTTCTCAGGAGACTGTCAAAAGGCCCCATGCTCCCCAGTGGGACAAGGTTCAGCCTCCTCCCCTGCATCACGGGTGAGCAGCTCACCATTTCCCACACCTAATTTACATAATCTTTCCTTGCCCCTCAGTTCCGTTCAGATTGTGTCCCTAGTCTGGTCAGTTTCCCTTCGGGGTTCTCCCCATTAGATCCTGTGCTGCGGGGTTTGGCTGCACAGGAAGATGTGAGAAGTCTAGCTGAGACGCACTCTGCACAAAGGCTGGCACAGAACAACCTCTTCCTGATCGAGACTCACTTTAAAGCAGGATGAAGGGGGGGCGGGGGAAATCAATGATTTTCTTTTAAAAAAATTTAATGTAGGTTTATTTTAAAAAGTCCAACAGTGACCAATGCAGGTGCCCCAGAGGGAATGAACAGAACAGGGAATCATCAAATGATCCATCCCCTGTCGCCATTCCCAGCTTCTAGCAAACAGACGCTATGGACACCATCCCTATTATTGTTTAATAAATCACATTTAAATGCAAAATGTGTTTTGATAAACTTTGATACATAAGAAAAAAGTATCCAGCACATTTAAGGTATTTTTACTTACTTAAATAAAAATTAAAATGTTGGTTTTGTGCATTTTAATTGAATTTGAATTTCCATCCAAATAAAGCTTCAGCCAAATCACAATAAAAAATTAACCAGCTAGTAAATAAGAAATGCATCATTCACCATTTTCCATCATCATAAAAAATGTGAAAATTAATATGAGAAAATATAATTGCTTAATTAAATGCATCTAGATATAGTGTAGCCTCTTGGTTAGCAAAAAGAAGCATGAAGTTTAGGGTAAAGGCTAAACTTGGTTGGAAATCTACATATTTAAATAGCGACCAATCAATGAGAATCAACCTTTATTTAGGAAAATAACTAGAAAGTACAAATGCAAAATATGATTCAAATAAATGATTTAAATCAAGGTTTCCAGCTGGCTAATTTAAACCATGATTACAATCAGTGATTTAAATCCCTTTGATTGAAATCAATGCATCCTGCTTTAAAGCTCTAGCCCGGGAGAGAGAGGGACATGTGTGGTCAGGGAGACAAACTGGCACCTCAGGATCCGAATGGACCTGCTGCAAAACTGGGCACCCACCCCGGCCTGGAGCAGAGCTAGCAGCTTTTGGAGAATGAGAACATCCAAAGGTCACACAACCCACACCACAACCCTCTCTCCATTAGGAGAGGTTGCTTGTCCCCCCCGTACCAATGGGGCCCCCATAAGGTGCAGCAGCCACCAGGCAATCCCGCAGATCCTCCTTCAGGTTCCATGCCATGCTGTACAATTCAAACTTCCTGCAGCAAAGCAAACAAACGAGAGGAGAAGTTAAGGACCTGAGAGTGATCACTCACTCTTCCTTCTCAGTCAGCTCCAGAGCCATTCCTTTGTCAAGGCCCAACCCTGCTCTAAACCCCATGCCGGAGGGTAACTAAAAATGGAGGCAGATGGGGGTTCCACAGAGCAGCACCCTGCCTTCAGCGGGTTCACGCAATACTCAGGATTCAAATCGTTACCCTGGTATCCATTATTTACCAGCTGCTCTGCCAGGGATAGTATTTCCCAGTTGGAGCCAGGCCTCTCTGATCTCTTTCCTCTCACCCCAGCAAAGAGTAAACAGCTTCCAGGGCTTGGGTGAGGAGACAGAGGGATCTCAGGAAGCGGCTCTGCAGGCTGCCTCACTGGTCTGATGATGCAAGTCTGTTCAGTGGCTGAGAACTCTTCCCTTGGCCCCTTCTAGGCATAACCTGAAACTTCAGTGCCAGGAGACCTTCTCCCTCCTTTTCTATCTCAGTTGACAACTGTGGTTACTGCCATAATTAGAGTACCTTATTGATCAGCTGCAGACAAACCATCCAAGGAAAATCCAACCTCTGATGTGAAAGGGTTAAGACCCAGTGTTATGACTAAATTCCAGTCTGGGTAACTTCATTCAGCCTCCCTCAATTCCCTCTGCAGTTTGAACAAGCTGTGGGATTGTGTTCACTCCTGTAGCCTTACTCAGGGCTGTTAATCAGCTGTCACGTTCCCTCTCAGAGGCAGCTGCATTTCACTGATGGTAAAATAAGTCCCGTGTACATACTGTTAAAAAATCCTGTTATAAAATCTTGACTGCAACAGGGGAGGGTTGGAGATTACAAAGACACGGGCCTTAAGTTTTAAAATCTATGGATCTATTATTATTGAAGTTCTCAGAGATTCCCAAGAGACCACCAGAGATCACATTATTTTGACCCCGTAAGTGTCTCCCTGAAGCTAAAAGCAAAAAAAAAATCCTTTTGCAAAGCAAAAACAATTCCCTGTCACTACTTGGAACCACTTAAATCCCACTTTCTGTATTTAATAAAATCACTTTTTACTTATTAAGTAACCCAGAGTACGTATTAATACCTGGGGGGGGGCACAAACAGTGGTGCATCTCTCTATCTACGGGGGGGGGGTGGGGGGAGGGAGGGCGCGGTTGTTCAGGGGACACGCGGCTCCTTATGCAGCATTTATTGACCCTGCGACTAGTATGAGTTGGACACATTTCCTGGCCCTGCTGCCATCAGAAGCGGTGGCACACCTAGGAGCCAAATGGCAGGTGTGACTGGGCGATGGAGGAGGCTGCCACACAAACACACCCAGAGCCACTGGCTGCCCCAGTCTTGCTCCCAGGGGCGCAGCAATTGCCAGATGACCTGTGGGCCAACCACTCAGAATCCTGGCCTCCACCATGTGACTGGTGCAGAAAAGGGGCAGCATGGCAGCAACAGCATCCTTCTGGGCTACGGCTCAGCAGATGCAGGGTGTTTGGAACAACTGAGGGGCCATGCTGGGAAGGAGGAAGTGTGGTGGTAGGTGTGTGGCTGGGGAGGTCTCACAAAGGCCATTTGGGTAGGTGGAGAGATAAATTCTATTACAGCACTTGATTCCCGTCCCCTGCCTGGGTGAGCAGAGGGGGTTGGTGGGCTTGTGTTAAAGGGATGGGAGTTTAGCGAGAGGAAGATGGTGCTGGAGTGAGGGTGTGAGGTTTGAGAGGGAAGAGGCAACTGTAGCGGAAGGAAGTACTTTGGGGGTACTTCAGAGGACTTGGTTGGGGTAGGCACGGGGATGGCTCAAGCTGGGTTTGCAGAGAAGACATTGGAAGCACCCAGGGGGGGGATGGGGGCAGAAGAAGGTAAGGTGGGGGGCTAGGGGGCCCCTAAGACAGAGTGGGTATCTGAGCGGTGGAGCAGAAGTCCTGGGGGACCCCAAGGGGAGGCTGGGGGGGGGGAAGGAGGCAATAGTGAAAACCTTAGGGTGATGGGAGGCCGGAGGGACCATGGATGTGGAGCTCAGAGAGCAGCCTGGCGATTTGGGGTCGGGGCGGGGTGGCCACAGAGAAAGGGATGCCTGGGCTGGGGGGGCACGGAGGCAGACAGCGGGGCAGTCGGGGGTTCTATATGAAGCAATGGCGGGGTTTCGGGTGGGGCAGAGGGGGGGCCCCGGCGGGATGTTCGGGGGAGCACAGAGAGAGTCGGTGGCTGGGGTAGGTTCGGGGGGGCACAGAGGATGGGCCTGGAGCGGGGGTGGCACAGAGAAGGGGGTTTGGGGGTTCAGGGGTGGGCATCGGAGGAGGGTTGTCTGGGGGATCGGGGCACGGAGGAAGGAGTCTGGGCGGGGGAGTTAGGGTGGTAGGCACGGTGCGAGGGTGTCGGGGGGTTCGACGGGGACACTGAAGGAGGCGCCCCTGGAGCGGGGTGGGACATGGAGAAGGGGTCTGGGGGGTCAGGAGTGCACGGAGGAGGGTGGTCTGGGTGGTTCGGTCGGGGACACGGAGTGAGGGGTCTAGCGGGGGTTAGGGGCATGGGGGCACAGAGAAGAGGTGTCTGGGGGGTTGAGGGGGCTGGAAGGAGGGGTCTGGGGGTCGGAGGCCGGAAGGAGGGGGTCTCGGCGGGCAGTTAGGGGCAGGGGGCACGAATACAGAGGGTGTTCTGGGGCTTCGATTGTGGGCATGAAGGAGGGGTCCTGGAGCAGGGGGGACATGGAGAAGGGGGTCTGGGGGGGCACGGGTAGGAGGGGCCTTGGAGCGGGTGGGTGCACGGAGAAGGGGGTCTGGGGGGTTCGTGGTGGGCACGAGGAGGGGGTCTGCAGCAGGTAGTTTATGGGGGCAGGGTGGCACGGAGGAGGTCTGGGGGGGAACACGAGAGGGCCTGGAGCGGGAGTTAGGGGGCAGAGGGTCAGGGGGCCGTGGAGGTGCCTGGAGGCGGGGGGACGACGGAGGGAGGGGGGTCGGCGGGGGGAGTTTAGTGGGACAGGGGGGCACGGAGGAGGGGTTCGGGGGGCGCACAGGATGGAGGCGGCCTGGAGCGGGGGGGAACACGGGAGTGGAGGGTGTTCTGGGCGGGACACGGATGAGGGGCGTCTGTGTGGTTCAGGGAGGGGGACACGGAGGAGGGACCTGGAGCGGGGGGGACACGGAGGAGGGTCTGGGGGCGGGGACACGGTATGGAGGGGGTCTGGGGTTCGACGGGGCACGGAGGAGGGGCCTGGAGCGGGGCGGGCACGGTAGGAGGGGCCTGGACGGGGGGGGCACGAGGGGGTGTCTTCTCGGGGGGACACGGGGAGGGGTCTGGGGTGTTCTGCTAATTAGTGACACGGAGGAGGGGTCGGGGGGAGTTAGGGGACAGGGGGCTACGGGAGGAGGGGCCTGGAGGGGTGATCCATCAGGACCACGGAGGGGGGTGTCTCGGGGGGGGACACGAGGGGCGGGTCTGGGTGTCGCAGGTGGGGGGACACGGTTAGGGAGGGGTCTGTGGGTTCGAGGGGGCACGGAAAGGAGGGCCTGGAGCGGGAGGTGGGCACGGTAGGGAGGGGGTTCTGGGGGTCTGGTGGCGACACGGTATGAGGGGTCTGGGGGTTCGAGTGGGGGCACGGAGGCGGGCCTGGAGCGTGGGGGCACGGAGGAGGGTGTCTCGGGCTAGGGGACACGGTATTGAGGGGGTCCTGTGGGTCGGGGGGGACACGGAAGGAGGGGGTCTGGGGGTTCGGGGGACCGGATGAGGGGTCTGGGGTTTCGGTGCACAGGGACACCGGAGGAGGGACCTGTGAGCGGGCGGGGGACACGGAGGGGGTGTCTGGGGCGTGTCGGAGGGGACACGGTAGGAGGTGGCTGGAGCGGGGGGGCACGGGAAGGAGGCGGGTCTGGGGGTTCGCGGGACACGGAGGAGGGGGTCGGGGGTTCGGGGACACGGAGGAGGGACTGGAGCGGGGGGGACACGGAGCGAGGGTGTCTGGGGGGGACACGGAGGTGAGGGGGTCTGGGGGTTCGATGGGGGCCGGAGGAGGGGCCTGCGAGCGGGGGGGGGCACGGTAAGTGAGGGGGTCGGTGGGGGAGTTAGGGACAGGGGACACGGAGTGAGGGGGTTCGGGGGCACGAGGAGGTAGGGGCCTGGAGCGGGGAGGGGACACGGTAGGAGGTGTCTCGGTGGGGACACGGCATGAGGGTGTCTCTGTGGGTTCGGGGGGGACACTGAGGAGGGGGTCCTGGGTTTCGGGGGGAACTGGAGGAGGACCTGGAGGGGTGTGGGGGGGGACACGGAGGTAGGGTGTCTGGGGGGGGACACGGAGGAGGGGGTCGGGGGAGGGTTAGGGAAAGGGGCACGGAAGGAGGGGTTCGATGGGGCACGCGTAGGATGGGGGCCTGGAGCGGGTGGGGGCCGGAGGAGGGGGTTGGGGGTTCGGATGCGGGACAACGGATGAGGGGGTCTGCGGGGTTCGATAGCCAGACACGGGGGGGCACGGAGGAGGCCTGGAGCGGGGGGGCACGGGGAGGGTGTCTCGGGGACACGGAAGGAGGGGTCTGGGGTTCGGGGGGGACACGGAGGAGGGGGTCTGGGGGTTCGGGGGACACGGAGGAGGGAACCTTGGAGCGGGGGGACACGGAGGGGTGTCTGGTGGGGGGCACGGTAGAGGGGTCGGTGGGGGGGAGTTAGGGGACAGGTTGGCACGGAGGAGGGTGTTCGGGGCGGGCACGTGAGTGAGGGGCCTGGAGCGGGGGCACGGAGGAGGGGGCCCGTGCCGGGTTCCCGCCGCGGCTCTGCCGGTAAAACGCCCTCCTCCCCCAGCGGGTTCCCAGTTCGCCGTGTAACAGGCCATGGCCCCGGCCCGGCCGACGTGCCCCGATCCCCGCGCGGCTGGTCCCGGCCGCTTCCCCTTCCGCCCTCAGCGTCCCGCGCCTGAGGCCTCCGCGGCCGCTGCCATCATTGACTGGGGGCAGCGCGCGCGTCCCGCCCCCGGGAAGGGGAGACCGCAGGGTGAGAGCAGGGCGGGGCCATACGGGCCGACCAAGGTCCTGGCAGGGTCCGCGGGGCTGGGGGGGGGGGGAGGGGGGGGGGGGGGGGAGGGGGGGGTGGGGGGGGGGGGGGCGGGACTGGGGTTGGGGCTGAGCCAGGGGTCAGGGCAGGGCTTGGATCAGGGCTGGGCCAGGGGTCAGGGGATTGGGTCAGGGCAGGGGATTGGGTCGTCAGGGGCTGGGTCCAGGGGTCAGGGATTGGGATCAGGGCTGGGATGGGTCAGGGTGGCCAGGCTGGCAGGGATTGGGGCAGGTGCATTCTCTCTCTTAGGGCGCGGTTGTTCAGGGGACACGCGGCTCCTTATGCAAGCATTTATTGACCCTGCGACTACGTATGAATTGGACACATTTCCTGCCCTGCTGCCATCAGAGAGGTGGCACACCTGGAGCCAAATGGCAGGTGGTGACTGGGGATGGAGAGGCTGCCACACAAACACACCCAGAGCCACTGGCTGCCAGTCTTGTCGCCAGGGGCGCAGCAATTGCCAGATGACCTGTGGCCAAACCACTCCACGAATCCTGGCCATCCACCAAGTGACGGTGCAGAAAAGGGGCAGCATGCAGCAACAGCATCCATCGGGCTCACGGCTCAGCAATGCAGGGTGTTTGGAACAACTGAGGGGCCACTGCTGGGAGGAGGAAGTGTGGTGGTAGGTGATGTGGCTGGGAGGTCTCACAAAGGCCATTGGTAGGTGGAGAGATAAAATCTATACACACTGATTCCCGTCCCCTGCCTGGGGAGCAGAGGGGGTTGGTGGGCCTTTGTTAAAGGGATGGCGAGTTTAGGAGAGGAAGCTGGTGCGGATGAGGGTAGGTTTGAGAGGGAAGAGGCAAACTGTAGGGAAGGAATAACTTGGGGGTACTTCAGAGAACTGGTTGGGTAGGCACGGGGATGGCTCAAGCTGGGTTTGCAGAGAGACATTGGAGAGCACCCAGGGGGGAGGGGGCAGAAGGAAGAAGGTGGGGGCTAGGGGCTCCCCTAAGACAGAGTGGGAAATCGAGCGGTGAAGCAGAAGCCTGGGGGACCCAAGGGGAGCTGGGGGAGGGAAGGAGGCAATAGTGAAAACCTTAGGGTGAGGGAGGCCGAGAGGGACCATGGATGTGGAGCTCAGAGAGCAGCCTGGGCGATTGGGGTTCGGGGCGGGGTGGCCACAGAGAAAGGAGCCTGGGTGGGGGGGCACGAGGCAGACAGGGGCAGTCGGGGGTATATAGAAGCAATGGCGGGGTTCGGGGGGGCAGAGGGTGCACGGGCGGACGGCGGGATGTCGGAGAGGAGAGCGGGGCTGGGAGGTTCGGGGGGCACATGAGGATGGGCCTGGAGCGGGGGTGGCACAGAGAAGGGGTTCTAGGGGGTTCCAGGGGGGGCACGGAGGAGGGTTGTCTGGGGGATGCGGGGCACGAGAAGGAGTCTGGCGGGGGAGTTAGGGTGGTAGGACAGGTGCGAGGGTGTCTGGGGTTGACGGGGACACTGAAGGAGGCGCCCTGGAGCGGGGGGGACATGGAGAAGGGGTCTGGGGGGTCAGGAGTAGCACGGAGGAGGGTGGTCTGGTGGTTCGTCGGGGACACGGAGTGAGGGGGTCTAAGCGGGGAGTTAGGGGCATGAGGGCACGGAAAGAGGTGTCTGGGTTGAGGGGCATGGAGGAGGGGTCCTGGGGGTTCGTAGGCCGGAAGGAAAGGGGGTCTTCGGCGCGGAGTAAGGGCAGGGGGCACGAATAGAGGGTGTCTGGGGCTTCGATGTAGGGCAATGAAGAGGGGTCCTTGGAGCAGGGGGGACATGGAGAAGGTGGTCTGGGGGCACGGTAGGAGGGGCCTTGGAGCGGGTGGGTGCACGGAAGAAGGGTCTGGGGGTTCGAGGGGCAACGAGGAGGGGGTCTGCAGCAGGAGTTTAGGGGGCAGGGGGCACGGAGGAGGGTCTGGGGGGGACACAGAGGAGGGCCTGGAGCGGGGAGTTAGGGGGCAGAGGGTCAGGGGGCACGTGGAGGGCCTGGAGCGGGGACACGGAGGAGGGGGTCGGCGGGGGGGAGTGGGACAGGGGGCACGGAGGAGGGGTTCGGGGGGGCACAGGAGGAGGGGCCTGGAGCGGGGGGGACACGGAGGAGGTGTCTGGGCGGGACACGGATGAGGGGTCTGTGTGGTTCAGGGAGGACACGGAGGAGGACCTGGAGCGGGGGGGCACGGAGGAGGGTCTGGGGGGGGACACGGAGGAGGGTCTGGGGTTCGAGGGGCACGGAGGAGGGGCCTGGAGCGGGGCGGGCACGGAGGAGGGGCCTGGACGGGGGGGGCACGGAGGAGGGTGCTTCTCGGGTGGGAACGGGGAGGAGGTCTGGGTTCTGTAATTCGAGTGACACGGAGGAGGGGTCGGGGGAGTTAGGGGACAGGGGGCACGGGAGGAGGGGCCTGGAGGGGGCGGACACGGAGGAGGGTGTCTCGGGGGGGGACACGGAGGGGGGTCTGGGTGTGCAGTGGGGGGACACGGAGGAGGGGTCTGTGGGTTCGAGGGGCACGGAAGAGGGCCTGGAGCGGGGGGGGCACGGAGGAGGGGGTCTGGGGGTCGGGGGACACGGATGAGGGGGTCTGGGGGTTCGAGGGGGCACGAGGGGGCCTGGAGCGGGGGGCACGGAGGAGGGTGTCTCGGGGGACACGGTATGAGGGGGTCTGTGGGTTCGGGGGGGACACGGAGGAGGGGGTCTGGGGGTTCGGGGGACACGGAGGGGGTCTGGGGTTCGGGGGGACACGGAGGAGGGACCTGAGCGGGGGGGACACGGAGGAGGGTGTCTGGGGGTTCGGGGGACACGGAGGAGGGGCTGGAGCGGGGGGGCACGGGAGGAGGGGTCTGGGGGTTCGGGGACACGGAGGAGGGGGTCGGGGTTCGGGGACACGGAGAGAGGGACTGGAGCGGGGGGGACACGGAGGAGGGTGTCTGGGGGGGACACGGAGGAGGGGGTCTGGGGGTTCGAGGGGGCACGGAGGAGGGGCCTGGAGCGGGGGGGGCACGGAGGAGGGGGTCGGGGGGGAGTTAGGGGACAGGGACACGGAGGAGGGGGTTCGGGGGGGCACGGAGGAGGGGCCTGGAGCGGGGAGGGGACACGGTAGGAGGTGTCTCGGTGGGGACACGGATGAGGGGTCTCGTGGGTTCGGGGGGACACTGAGGAGGGGTCCTGGGTTCGGGGGGAACTGGAGGAGGACTGGAGGGGGTGGGGGGACACGGAGGAGGGTGTCTGGGGGGGACACGAGGAGGGGTCGGGGGAGGGTTAGGGAAGGGGCACGGAGGAGGGTTCGGGGGCACGGAGGAGGGGCCTGGAGCGGGGGGGGCCGGAGGAGGGGGTCTGGGGGTTCGGTGGGGACACGGATGAGGGGCTGGGGGTTATGCGAGGGGGCACGGAGGAGGCCTGGAGCGGGGGGGCACGGGGAGGGTGTCTCGGGGGACACGGAGGAGGGGTCTGGGGGTTCGGGGGACACGGAGGAGGGTCTGGGGGTTCGGGGGACACGGAGGAGGGAACCTGGAGCGGGGGGACACGGAGGGGTGTCTGGGGGGGGCACGGAGGAGGGGTCGGTGGGGGGGAGTTAGGGGACAGGGGCACGGAGGAGGGGTTCGGGGGGCACGGAGGAGGGGCCTGGAGCGGGGGGGCACGGAGGAGGGGGCCCGTGCCGGGTTCCCGCCGCGGCTCTGACCGGTAAAACGTCCTCCCCCAGCGGGTCCAGTTCGCCGTGTAACAGGCCATGGCCCGCCCGGCCGACGGCCCCGATCCCCGCGCGGCTGGCCCGGCCGCTTCCCGCTTCCGCCCTCAGCGTCCCGCGCCTGAGGCCTCCGCGGCCGCGCCATCTTGACTGGGGGCAGCGCGCGCGCCCGCCCCCGGGAAGGGGAGACCGCAGGGGAGAGCAGGCGGCCATACGGGCCGAGCCAAGGTCCTGGCAGGGCCGCGGCTGGAGGGGTGGGGGGACTGGGGTGGGCTGAGCCAGGGGTCAGGGCAGGGTTGGGATCAGGGCTGGGCCAGGGGTCGTGGATTGGGTCCGGGCAGGGGATTGGGTCAGGGCTGGGTCCAGGGGTCAGAGGGATTGGGATCAGGGCTGGGATTGGGTCAGGGTCGGCCAGGCTGGCAGGGATTGGGGCAGGTGCATTCTCTCTCTTCAGTTTGGGAGGGGATTGGGGTCAGGGCAGGGGATTGAGGTCGGGGCTGGGCCAGGTGGGGAGGAGATTGGGGTCAGGGCTGGGCCAGGTTGGGAGGGGATTGGGATCAGGGCAGGGGATTGGGGTCAGAGCTGGGCCAAGTTGGGAGGGGATTGGGGTCGGGACAGGAGCCAGGGGACTTGGTGCAGGGCAGAGGGACGGGCTGCTGGCAGAAGCTGGGCCATGTGCACTGAGGGGGCAGCAGGGTTTGCCAGGCCTGGCACCTGTGGGTGCTGAGCCACTCTCCAGTCTGACAATGTGGCCAGCGGGAGGAAGGATGGTGCTGTCCCTAGGGAAGCAGGTTTGGGGTCCCACTGGTGCTTCCGCTATTTGATTAGAGCTGAGTTTGGTCATTGGACGTCATGGAGCTCCCCCAGGCTGCAGCAGAGCCCCCACTGGAAAGCTGGTGCTGTTAGCGAATGCACCGGGGGTCCAATAAAGATGAAAGAAAAGTTCAAACTATAACGTTGGGCGATGAGTGTAACAGACACGTATCTCTCAACAACAGGAAACTGCCCCCAGGGCTTGGCTGTCCCTCAGCATGGCCAGGTGGGGTCTGCCTACACTGCCACTTAGATGGGGATAATTTATGCTGCTCAGAGGTGTAAAAAAACCACCCCCCTGAGCAGGGGCGTCTCAAGGTATTTTGCTGCCCCAAGCACGGCAGGCAGGCTGCCTTCGGCGACTTGCCTGCGGGAGGTCCCCGGTCCCGCGGATTTGGCGGCAGCCTGCAGGAGGTCCGCCGTAGCCGTGGGACCAGTGGACCCTCCGCAGGCATGCCGCCGAAGGCAACCTGCCTGCCACTCTCAGGGCAACCGACAGCGCCCCCCTGGCTTGCCGCCCCAGGCACACGCTTGGTGTGCTGGTGCCCGGAGCTGCCCCTGCCCCTGAGCAAGGTAAGTTACACTGATACAAGCGGCAGTGCTGACAGCACTGTGTTAGCAAGAGAGCTGCTCCCACCAACACAGCCACCTCCACTTGTTGGGGGTGGAGTAATTATGTCAATGGGGGAGCTCTTTCTTGCCAGTATGGAGCATTCACACAAGAGCTTACTGCAGCGCGGGTGTGTTGGCTTCTGTGAGCTCATGCGGGAGACACCGGCACAAGATGAGCAGCCGTGCCAGAGGTGTGCAGTGTCAAAAGTCTTACTAACATCATGTCTGCTGCTCCCCCTGCATTAGGCCAGTAACCCTGGCAAAGAAGGAAATTAGTTTGGTTTGGCACAGTTTATTCTTGACAAATGCACATTGGCTGTTACTTATTATCCTGCTTACAAATTGGTTGTTTAATAATTTGTTCCAGTATCTTTCCAGGTATCAAAGTTGGGCTGACTGGTCTATAATTCCCTGGGTCCTCTTTGTTCCCCATTGGGACCAGTTCTTTTCTGCCACCCAAAACGCCTGGGTTCACAGACAGACTCTTGAGCTGAAGAAAGATGTTATGTGCTGCTTCAGCGAGTGATGAGTCTGCCAAAATGGGGCCCAGCACAGGGCTAAATGCAAGTGCACCCCACGTTCAGTGCACGCCTTAAATACACGCACAGGGTTATTCATTATATTGGATAAACACTTATTTCTGCCTGGCACTAAGGTTGGTTTGCTGAGCCAGTTGTTCACCTGTCAGATTGCTGGCTCAGCTTTCACCTGGCTGCTCTCTTTCCTTGCTGTACAACCAGGCGTCCTTTCAGCTGTCCCAACACCTCAAACATACATTCCACAGCCTCTACGCTCATTTTAAAGATAGGTGCAATATTTGCCCTTCTCAGTCCTCCAGGACCTCAACTCTCGTCCATGAGTTCTCAGAGACAGACGACCACGACGGGGGGAGAGAGAGAAATTCCCAGCCACTCTATGAAAGGAGGGAACTAGAGCACAGGCCTGGCACGGTTGTGGTTGCCCTTGGGCATTTTGGGGATGAGGCTTCTGTAAATGGTTGTTGGATTCAGTTCCAAAGACGCAGTGAATTAAACAGTAGCAGAATTGTAGGACTGTTGGGTCCCCAGAGAAGCAGATGGAAGGGAGTATTTCTGGAGTATTGTTCCTCTCTGGGAAGCAGGGTCTGTGCAAACTGGCCAATGTCTGCTTGGCGTGCCTGGCTCTCTGTCTCTTGGGTATCAGGCTCTAGGGGCTGGCTGGGAGGGCTATATGAAGAAATAGGAATATTTGTATGAGTCCTGTGTGTGCCTCAGTTTCCCCTGCGTGCTCCATGGTTAGCGCGTGGAAGCGGGTGGTTGTGCTCACTGCAGGCTGGGAGAGACACATGCGGGTGTCAATGAACTGTTTGGCACCGCTGTAGCACTTCAGTGAAGTCCACCTAGGAAGTAATCTGCCTCCTGGAGAGGCGGCAACTTCTCCTGGCAATTTAGCACTAACTCTAGAGCATTAGGTCACTTTAATTGCATCACTATGTGTGTGGATTTCACACCCCTAAGTGACAGTTATACTGACCTAATTTGTTACTGTATACCAGGCCTGAGTCTCCATCTCAATGCAGCGTCTGCTAAGACAATGGCAAATCCAATCACCAGGCCATTGACACCTAGCAACCAACACCCCAGAGGGGCTTGGTCTTCCTGGCCTCTCCCAGGGAGGCTGGGCAGCATTTCCTCAGCTGGAGATCCAAGGGGGGTGGGAAGGGGAGAGAGAAGAGCTGCTGCTGGCAGGAGTCAGGCTCTCACCTGGAGTCTGACAAAGCAGGTCAGACAGAGCTTGCACCAAGGGTCACTGCAGCCTGGCTGGGCTCTGGGCTGACCAGGATGAACTGTGCTGGAAGCTACAGTTCTGTAGACTACCCGAAGGCTCCCTGTGCCATGTGCCAGTTAGCGAATAAACACTGTGTGTTGCTGAGGGTGACTAGGGGTCCAGTTTTCAACTGGAACACTGGGTCCAAAAGGGACTCTGCGGATCCGGCCAGCACTGCCGATCAGGCCCTCTAAAGGCCAGTTGGTGGTGCTGCAGCTTTAAGGCAGGCTAGTCCCTACCTGTCCTGGCACCGCACTGCGCCCCAGAAGTGGGCAGCAGGTCCAGCTCCAAGGCAGGGGGACCACAGGGATCCCCACCCCGAACACCAGCTCCGCACTCCCATTAGCCAGGAACCCCAACCAATGGGAGCTGCGGGGGCGATGCTTGCAGCTGAAAGCAGCGTGCAGAGCTGCCTGCTGTACTTCCGTCTAGGAGCTGGACCGGCTGCTGGCTGCTTCCGGGGCACGGCACGGACCATAGTGCCAGGAAGCCTGGCTTAGCCCCGACACTGCACCGCTGACCAGGAGCCACCGGAGGTAAGCCTGTGCCCTAACCCCCTGCCCCAGCCCAGTGAAAGTGAGGGAGGGTGGGGGAATGTAGTGAGTGGGGGGCAGGGCCTTGGGTGTTTGGTTTTGTGGGATTAGAAAGTTGGCAGCCCTAGTGCTGAGCAAGGGACATTCATCCCTGCAGAGCATACTTATCTCCATCAGGGCCCGTCTCCATGGGACTCGCTGAGCGGCGCTCACGCTGTGGATCAGGGGGGATGCAGGCCTACAGGTCCAGCATAGAGGCTGTGAAGCCATGCGGCTCACCCTGCAGGGTGAGACCCTCTTGGGGCTCCGGCCCACTGACTGGTTCCTCCTGGCAAAGCTGGGGCCATAGCACCGATCCGGTGGGCCCATGCCAGGCTTTAAGGCAGGTGCGAAAAGGGCGATTCAGTGAAGGGGCAGGTCTCAGGAAAGAAACACAGAATGGGGGAAGTCACAACACGGGAGAGGTACTCAGAGTCGAGAGCTCCACCTCCTGGGGGGCTGGTTATCATGCCCAGAGAGACAGGGCTGGCTGGCTGAAGCAGGACACCTGGTTTCTTGTCTCTGCACCCTTAGGAGAATCACTTCTCTGTGCCTGCTGGGCAAGCCCTGCCCTGCCCTGCCAGCCCAGGGGCCGCGAGGACGGTCATTGCAAGTCTCCTGATGCCCACAGTCTGCATTAATTATCTTGGCCACAAGGGGGCAGATTTCCTACACTGAGGAATGGCTATTCAGTAAATCAGGCCAGGTCTATGCTCGGGGTGCGGGGGCGGGTGGGGGTGGCATTGATGTAAGATACATAACTTCAGCTATGGGAATACCCTAGCGGAAGTCAACGTATCTTATTCCGACTTACCTCCCGTCCTCATGGCACAGGATCGACAGCCGTGGCTCCCCCGTTGACTCCGCTACCGCCTCTTGCCCTGGTGCAGTTTCGGAGTCGACGGGAGCGCGTTCAGGGTTTGCAATATATCAATCCCCGATAAATCAATTGCTACCCGCCAAGAGGGCAGGTAGTCTGGACATACCCTGAGTTTAAGTGTCAGGTTTCAGAGTAGCAGCCGTGTTAGTCTGTATCAGCAAAAAGAATAGGGGTACTTGTGGCACCTTAGAGACTAACACATTTATTTGAGCATGATTTATTGTAGCCCACGAAAACTTATGCTCAAATAAATGTGTTAGTCTCTAAGGTGACACAAGGACGCCTGTTCTTTTTGAGATTAAGTGATGTGCAAGGCCGTGTGCTAGCCCCAGCTGTGGTTAAACTTCTCCACTCAGTGAGAGCAGCAGGAAATAGCACAATCCCCACGGGCTGTGCCTTTGCCTTACCCCTCAGGTGTAGCCTTTTATTTTTATTTCAAGCAGTTGCCTGATTTTAGGAGATTAATAACATTGTTTAGATAACATGGGTTATAGGCTTGCCAATGAATCTGCTCAGAAGAGACTAAGGTTCTTGTCCCAGAATCAGGCTACATGGCGTTTGCAAGGACCCTCACACTGAGACAAATGTAGCCTTAAAGTCTTTTAATGAGAAAATGGGATAGTAATCAAAGGATAAACTAATCCGTTACAAAGGCAATATTATTCTAGAGGAGCGTGACAATATACCCACCCCCTTCCTTGATAACCTGGTGGTAAGAGACACCGGACCAGCCTCGCCTCTGCTGCGCCAGGAGAGTAAATGAAGCATGAAGAAGCCTCCTTGTGTGGTGCATCACCCCCTCTTACAGACCTTTGACACCTGAGCCCTCCTTCTCTTGCTGAACTTCATTTCCTCACCCACGAAATGTACTGATGAAGTTAGCTCATTCTCACAGTTATTTCTGGCCTACCCGGTTCTGTCCAAGTTCTTTGCGGGGCACCTGTTAAGTTTAAGGGGGGTATGAGGTTAGGTAGCTCCCCTGTACCAACCTGCTCCCACGCATCCTTTATCTGACGCTGTTAAAGGTCCCAACCATATATGGACTTTATGCTTTACTCATCACCACTGTCTAGGTGAAAGGTGCCAGACGTGTCTGCTGACTGTGCCTTACCTTAGCACACAGGATGTGGCCTGTAGGGCCCTTGCAGAAATACTCTAATATAAATCTCTAAACCTAGGGTACAAAAACAAAGGATCAAACCCATAAGATGTGTGTGCAAGCAAGCAGGCCAGCCCGATAGGCTACAGAGTGACTGTAGTGATGTATTCAGGGGCAGATCAGTTACTGGGCCAATGGGGCCCCTACCCGGGGGGCTCCAGAAAAAAATCCACCACTGGGCAGTGGAAGCCCAGAGCTCTGGCTGCCAGGGTGGGAGAAGACCCAGCACCCTGACCCTAGTCCCCTGCAGAAGCACAGGGGAGACAGAGTCTCAGCACCTTGCTGCAGCCCTGGGACTGGAGGAGCTCTCACTCCCTGCTGCTCCATGGGGCCGTGAGGCGGGGTGGGGGGAGCTTCTCTGGGCTTAGGCTGCAGTGGGGGGGAAGGAGAAGGGATCAAACAGGTTGTGGGGCTTGCAGTGGGGGGGATGAACTGGTGGGAGGGAACAGGGGACTGGGTGGAACAGGGAGCTGACCCACCACAACAGCATAAGAGGGGGTTACCAGGTGCACAGGAGATCCCTCACTGGTTGTCTTTGAGGGAGGGGGCAATTGGCAGCTGATCAGCCTTCACTTCCCTCTGCTCTGCTGAGCTGTGGGATGCGGTCTGCCTCGCTCGCTCTGCCACCTAATGAGCTAATTCCCTGCCCTTGAATTCCTCCGGCAGATGGAGCATTTGCTGTAGGTGTGGCGGGGAAGGGCTGGCGGAGCCCAGAATAACCCCTTAACTCCTTATTGCCCAGTGTGAGGTTTGTACACCCTGTGGCACATCCACACAGCATGTGCACCATGGGATCAACACAGACAGGCCAAGACTTTACAATCAGGTGCAGGGCCGGATCAACTTTTTGTCCGCCCAGTACCAAACATGTCTGTGGGCCCCCATGGGGCCCGGTGCAGGGAGCAGGATGGTCAGTCTCCAGAGTGACGGGCGGGCTAGGGGCAATGGGGCACAGTGTGGGGGGAGCAGCCAGCTGCCAGACACACACGGGCCTGCCCAGCCCTGTGCTGCCAGCCTGCCCCTTCCCCTCGGGGCCCCCCTGCCCAGTGCCCCACCTTTATGCCCAGCACCCCCTCACCCAGAGACCTCCAGCACAGAGCTCCATCTCCTCCCCACCCCCTTCCTTCCTCACTGCCGCTTCCCCCTGCCCCCGCTTCCCCCTGCCCTCGCTTCCTCATCCCATGCCCCTTCCCACCACTCCATCCTTCTGGCCTAACCCTAACCCTAACCCTAGTTTGACCTTTGACCCCGACCGGCCTTGGAATCTCTGATTCTAGTTTCTCCACTTCCCGGGGGTGGGACATACGGAGCGGGTCCGAGCTCTGGGGGGTGGGACACACAGAGCGGGTCCGATCTCCCCCGGGGGGTGGGACACACGGAGTGAGTCTGAGCTCCGGGGGGAGCAGGAATGACACGGATGCCCAGCGCACAGACAGAGCTGGGGCTGTGACTAAAAGTGATCAGGCGGATTCACATTGCAGCTCGCTCTGCCTTCCCGGGCACCCGTGGAAAGCAACAGGTGCTGAGCTCCAGGCAGGGCCATCCTAACCCATACGCAAAGTATCCTGCTGCGTGTGGCACCAAAATAGCTAGGGATGGCCCTGGCACCAGGTCCCTTTCCACACAAAGGGGGGAGAAGTGGGGGTGGGGGTGGGGGGATGCCCGCCTCTGCACATACAGCTATCCATCAGAGCTGTCACACATGTCAATCAAGTTTCACATCTGTAGCTAAGGGGTGATCGCAGTGGTGCAGGGGGACACCGGAGCAGGATTTCTGTGAGTCCAATGGATGTGAAATCAGCTGTGCACTAATGCTGATGGCTGGGTTGCTGTTTGTGCCGCTACACCCCCGCCAGTCCATGCTGGTGTTCACAGGAGACAGCGGAGGGCGGAGAAGAGCAGGCCGGGCCCTGTGCCATGGTAAATCTGCTACTGATCAGGTGTCTTGCCATCTTGTGGTTATTGCACTCACCTATTGGCACATCTTTACAGAAACCTTGTGACCTCTGGGACATAGGATTATTCGTGTCAAGCATTCTTAAGCCTATGGTCTAGTCTGACTAAGTTGAAATCTTACAGGTCTCAGCCCTGCTTTACTTATATACTTAATAAACACTCATCACCCCAAAATACTTATCGGTCCAATACGTCTGTCATCCTACAAGAAACAATTATTTTGCACACATTGATGAGGAGTCATAGAAAAAATGGAAACTAGGTCAGATTACAAAGGATGAATATAGGCACACAACACAGGAATGCAGGGGCAAGATTAGAAAGGCAAAGGCACAAAATGAGCTCAAACTAGCTATGGGAATAAAGGGAAACAAGAAGACTTT
>NC_133773.1:146279077-146281347 GCF_003597395.2 Chelonoidis abingdonii | reverse complement strand
AGACTGTGGACTTGGGCTTGGTCCTTCGGGAAGCGATGTAGGTGATGGGGTTGTTTTCGTGGCTGGTGAACCACTCCCCGCTGGTGCACCAGGTGGTACTTCAGGCTCTGGCTGAGCCTCTTGGGTATGGTTGTCTGCTGCTTCTGCCAGTTCAGGCTCGCTGGTGCCCTCTGGCGTTGGGGTTGAAGATGTGTTTGCAGACGCTGGCGTCAGTGCTGGCAATGGTTCTGGTGCTGGTTGCGCTTCCAGGTCCGGGTCTGGGACTGGAAGTACTGTGGCTGTTGCAGTCGTTGGCAGGGAATCCAGGTCCACTACCTCTGTCTGGGTCTCTGCTTCCACAGATGGGGCCCCTGTGGATGGCTCAGGAGCAGGGATGGGTCTGGAGGCTTGCCTGGCTTGGCTGCGTGTAACCGTTCCCACCCTCTTGGCCGCTTTACCTGGTTGGCCAAGTCTTCCCCCAGTAGCATGGGGATGTGATAATTGTTATAGACTGCAAAAGTCCACATTCCTGACCAGCCTTTGTACTGGACAGGCAGTTTAGCTGTAAGTAAGTTTACAGCTTGTGCCATGAAGGGGTAAATTGTCACTTGGGCCTTTGGGTTGATGGATTTGGGGTCACTAGGGATTGCTGGATAGCTGACACTTGTGCCCCTGTGTCTCTCCACGCGATAACCTTATTTCCGCCCACTTTCAAAATTTCCCTTCGCTCCGAGGGTATTTGAGAGGCATCTGGGTCTGGCGATCTTTGGAGTGATGGAGATATAATGAACTGCACTCGGTTGTGGTTCTTGGGGCAGTTGGCCTTTATATGTCCCAGTTTATTACACTTGAAGCATCACCCAGCTGACTGGTCACTGGGCCGAGATGGGTTACTGGAGATTGGTGAGGTGAGAGAATAGGGAGTCGGCAGCTTTTCTTGGGTTGTAGGGGGGTCTTGGGTTGCCCTCAGGTATAGGGTTTATTGTCGGTGTGACCCCTGTGATATTCGCTCCCCTTGATAGTAGCTTTTTTCTTTTCTGCCACTTTCACCCATCTGGCTCCAATCTCCCCTACCTCAGTTACCGTTTTGCGGTTCCCATCTAGGATGTACCTTTCTATTTCCTCCGGAACACCCTCTAAGAACGGCTCCAATTGTATTAGGAGGTGCATGTCGTCCAGAGATTTAACATTGGCTCCTGATATCCAGGCATTATAATTTTTTCCAATGTGGTAGACGTGTCGGGTGAATGACACATTGGTTTCCACCTTAGGGCTCTGAACCTTCGATGGGCATGCTCAGGTGTTAGCCCCATTCTGATTCTGGCCTTGGTTTGAAAAAGTTTATAATCGTTTATGTTCTCCTTAGGCATTTCAGCCGCCACCTCTGCTAAGGGTCCACTGAGCAGTGGCCTCAGCTCTATCATGTACTGGTCTTCAGAGATGCTGTACCCATGGCAGGTCCTTTCAAAATTTTCTAAGAAGGCCTCAGTGTCATCACCTGCCTTGTAGGTGGGAAATTTCTTGGGATGTGGAACAATAACTGGGGAAGGGTTGTTAGGGTTGGCTGGAGCATGCTGCCTAGCCTGTGCTAATTCCAGTTCATGCTTTCTCTCTCGTTCCTTCTGTTCCCTCTCTCTTTCTTTTATCTCCAGCTCTCTCCTGTGGGCAGCCTCTCTTTCTCTTAGCTCCATTTCTTTTTCTCTCAGCTTTATCTCTTTTTGTTTTATTTCTAGTTCTTGTAGTTTCTTTTCCGTGTCTCGACTGTGGTCTGCGTCTTTGATTTGTTCCTCTGCCTCCAGTTTTGCCTGTTCCTGTTTCAGGGTGTCCTCGGTCGTCATGGTTTCTGCTTTCTTGTATTGGGGCATCCACTGCTGTTTACTGTCTGAAATGCTGCTTCTCTGTTGCCTCCTTAGGGTTGCTTAGCAACAGTCTTTTTTTTTAACTCTTTCTACCTAGCTATTCCTGACAGAGTTAGAAACTAAAAAAAAACAAACATTCATTTGGAAATGTGTTTTGCTGGTGTATGGTGACTCACAACTGGAGTCCCTTTGTTTAACAAAGATCCTTGTTAAACCCTAGTGCCTCTGCCTTCAGAGTACTCAGAAGGGAGAGACCAAAAAAAACTTGCAGACCTTTGCTTTTAAAAACAGTTTCCTCTAGGCTGCTCTACATACCGCTAGCAGGGAAAGAGAAAGAAAAAATCCTACTGGCTTTTGCTTCTAAACCCAAACCTCAGTCTGCCTGCAGATAGCTAGCAGGGAGAGAAATAAAAACCTCACTGGCTTTTGGAT
>NC_133773.1:146199735-146276099 GCF_003597395.2 Chelonoidis abingdonii | reverse complement strand
TGACTTCCACTGCACACTGAGTGGATGTTTTCAGAGAACTATCCACAATGACTCTGAGATCTCTTTTGTGAGTGGTAACAGCTAATTTAGACCCCATCATTTTGTATGTATATTTGGGATTATGTTTCCAATCTGCGTTACTTTGCATTTATTAACATTGAATTTCATCTGCCATTTTGTTTCCCAGTCACCCAGTTTAGCGAGATCCCTTTGAAGCTCTTCGCAGTCTGTCTGGGACTTTACTATCTTGAGTAGTTTTGTATCATCTGCAAGCTTTGCCACCTCCCTGTTTCCCCCTTTTTCCAGATCATTTATGAATATGTTGAACAGTACTGGTCCCAGTACAGACACCTGAGGGACACCATTATTTACCATTTATTCCTACCCTTTGTTTTCTGTATTTTAACCAGTTACCAATCCATGAGAGCCCTGTCCCTCTTATCCCATGACAGGTCACTCTGCTTAAGAGCCTTTGGTGAGGGACCTTGTCAAAGGCTTTCTGAAAATCTAAGTACTCTCTATATCCACTGGATCACCCTTGTCACCCTAAGTACACTATATTCACTGCATCACCCTTGTTGACCCCCTCAAAGAATTCTAGTAGATTGGTGTGGTATGATTTCCCTTTACGAAAACTATGTTGACTCTTCCCCGACAAATTGTATTCATCTATGTGTCTGATAATTCTGTCCTTTACTATAATTTCAATCAATTTGCCTGGTACTGAAGTGAGGCTTACTGGCCTGTAATTGCTGGGATCATCTCTGGAGCATTTTTTAAAAATTGTCGTCACATTAGCTGTCCTCCAGTCATCTGGTACAGAAGCTGATTTAAATCATAGGTTACAGACGACAGTTAGTAGTCCTGCAATTTCACATTTGAGTTCCTTCAGGTCCTGGTGGCTTATTAGTATTTAGTTTATCAATTTGTTCCAAAACCTCCCCTAATGACACCTCAATCTGGGACCATTCCTCAGATCTGTCATTAAAAAGAATGGCTCGGGTGCGGGGATCTCCCCCATATCCTCTACAGTCAAGACTGATACAAAAAATCCATTTAGCTTCTCTGCTTATCTTCGTCGAGTGCTTCTTTAGCACCTCAATCGCCAGTGTCCCCACTGGTTAGCAGGCTTCCTGCTTCTGATGTACTTAACATTTTTGCTGTTACTTTCTGAGTCTTTGGCTCGCTGTTCTTCAAATTCTTTTTTGTACTTCCTAGTTATATTTTTGCCCTTCACTTGCAAGGGTTTATGCTCCTTTCTATTTTCCTCACTCGGATTTAACTTCCAATTTTTAAAGGAGGCCTTTTTGCCCCTCACTGCTTCTCTTACTTTGTTTAGCCACTGGGACACTTTTTTGGTTCTCTTACTATGTTTTTTAATTTGGGGGATACATTTAAGTTGAGCATCTCTTGTAATGTTTTTTAAAAGTTTCCATGCAGCTTGCAGGAATTTCACTTCTGGCGCTGTACCTTTTAATTTTGAGTATCAGAGGGGTAGCTGTGTTAGTCTGGATCTGTAAAAGCAGCAGAGAATCCTGTGGCACCTTATAGACTAACAGATGTTTTGGAGCATGAGCTTTCGTGGGTGAATACCCACTTCGTCAGATGAAGGTAGTGGAAATTTCCAGGGGCAGGTATATATATGCTAGCAAGCAAGCTAGAGATAAATAAATCTAAATATTGGAATCTCCATCAGCTTTATGGGGATTGTCTGCCCCATTCTTTGCAGTTCACCCTGGTTGAGTGACTCCCCACTAGAATCCTGGTCACAGCGGTACATGAGCTATCCCCAGACATTGGTACAGAAGCTGATTTAAATGACAGGTTACAGACGACCATTAGTAGTCCTGCAATTTCACATTTCAGTTCCTTCAGAACTCTTGGGTGATACCATCTGGTACTGGTGACTTTTTACTGTTTAGTTGATCAGTTTGTTCCAAAACCACCTCTAATGACACCTCAGTCTGGGACAGTTCCTCAGATTTGTCACCTAAAAGGAATGGCCAGGTTTGGGAATCTCCCTCACATCTTCTACCGTGAAGACCAATGCAAAGAATTCATTGAGTTTTTCCGCAATGGACCTTATCGTCCTTGAGTGCGCCTTTAGCATCTTGATCGTCTGGGCCCCACTGGTTTTCAGCTGGCGTTCCTGCTTCTCATGTACTTTAAAATGTTCTTGCTATTACTTTTTGAATCTTTTGGCTAGCTGTTCAAAATTCCTTTTTGGCCTTGCTAATTATATTTTACACTTCATTTGCCAAAGTTTATGCTACTTTCTATTTTCCTCATTAGGATTTAACTTCCACTTTTTAAAGGATGCTTTTTTGCCGCTCACTGCTTCTTTTACTTTGTTGTTTAGCCACGGTGGCTCTTTTTTGGTTCTCTCACTATGTTTTATCTGACGAAGTGGGTATTCACCCATGAAAGCTCATGCTCCAAAATGTCTGTTAGTCTATAAGGTGCCACAGGATTCTCTGCTGCTTTTAATTTCGGTTTAACTAACTTCCTCATTTTTGTGTAGTTCCCCTTTCTGAAATTAAATATTACCATGGTGGGCTGTTGTTGGATTTTCCCCACCACAAGGATGTTAAATTTAATTATATTATAGTCACTATTACTGAGCGGTTTAGCTACAATAGAACTTCAGAGTTACGATCACCAGAGTTACAAACTGACCGGTCAACCACACACGTCATTTGGAACCGGAATGTAGTCAGGCAGCAGCAGAGACCAAAAAAAAGTTCAATGTTCAGTGGTAAACTTTAGAAAGAACAACCCTGATGTTTTGTTCAGAGTTATAAACATTTCAGAGTTACGAACAACCTCCATTCCTGAGATGTTTGTAACTCTGAGGTTCTTCCAGTCTGACCTCTTAGACCAGGTTCTGTGCTCCATCTAGGACTGAGTCAAGAATTGCCTCTCCCCTTGTGGGTGCCAGGACCAGCTGCTCCAAGAAACAGTCATGTAAGGTGTCAAGAAATGTTATCTCTACATCCCGTCCTGAGGTAACATGTACCCAGTCAATATGGGATAGTTGAAATTCCCCATTATTATTATTATTATTATTTATTATTACTGAGTTTTTTATTTTAATAGCCTCTCTAATCTCCCTGAGCATTTCACAGTCACTATCACCATCCTGGTCAGGTGGTCAGCCGCATATCCCTACTCTATATCCTTATTATTAAAGCACGGAATTACAACCCAGTGAGATTCTATGGTACAGTTCGCTTCATTTAAGATTTTTACTACATTTGACTCTACGCTTTCTTTCACATAGTGCCACTCCCCCGCCAGCACGACTTACTCTGTCATGTGTGACTCTATGTGTTTCTACTTCATACAAGCTATTAAAGCTGGTAAATTAAAATAGAATCCAGAGAACAGCTCCCAAAGCTGAGCTATAATTACCAATACTAACCTGAGAATAAAAACACTAGAATCAAACAAGTTTGTCTTGCTATTGGGTTGGAGTTAAATAATCACATTAGAACCAAATATGAGCAACCCTTACACCAGTTCTAAGAAGGCGTCTAAGCAAGTGGCTGTGTTAAGAAGACATTATGTCACCAGTCTGCAGAAAGTTCAGTACAAAACCCTTGAAAAAATAGCAAACAGCAAAACCCTAGCACAGCAAAGCCAGTTGCTCAGTCATTCACTCATCATCAAACTCAGTTTAGAGGTAGGACACATTTCATCATCCCCACTGCTAATCTAAACACCAGAGCCATGTTTTTACCCCTGCCCACAAAGTGATTACAGGAAGCTTCCAAGTTTGGAACTGGGCTATAGCTCAGACAGCTTCACTTTGGAAATCTACATCTTGAAGAGAGAAGTGGCGTTATAGCCCATTGTCATGAGGGCCACTCATCACACTGGCACCTCCTCCTGGCCATCCTGGGGATTAGCTCTGCCAGGCTTGGCACGCTCCTCTGGCGGTGTCTCGCCCCACGATCCCTCTCACTCCAGGCACTGCATCCTCCAATCCCTCTGGGTAGGTCACTATATGGTTTCCCAATCCGGGGGGTTACCTAGAATCCTTCCACACAAACCATCCCAGGTGGGCTTCTCCAGCACACTCCTGATGGCGCCACTTCCCCAGTGGCTAGTAGGGGAACCTGGGCCCACCCACTATTCCAGGTCCCAGTCCAGGGACCCTGTACCCACAGCTGTGGCCTGTTTTCCCACAATCCTTGTTGCTCCTTCCCCTGGACTCCTCCTGTATTATCCCCAAACCCACCTCCCTCTTCCCGGGGGTGACTGCCGTCTTTCCCAGCAGCTTCTTCTGGTTCCATTTTCCTCTCTTTTATGGAAGCCCTGCCTGTCCCTCACAGGTGAGCTTCTCTCTAATTAGCTGCCTAAAGCTCACCCCTTTGCCACCTAATTAGCTGATTGGGCCCACCTGGCCTAATTCAGCTCCTGCAGGGCCAGAGTGGGGTGCACACCCCATCAAACTCAGCAAGATGGAGCCCATTTAAAATACACGGGGTTAAATGTTACATAAGGCCTATACACAAGCAGTTCTCCTCACAATGGCATTGGGGACCTCTGGGGTCTAGCACTGAGCTGGAAATGTAAACCACAGGTGAAGATGAGGGGGACTTGCCTGACATTCTCTCGTAGATTCCCCCGCTCCCTTCCTGAGCGGCCCACCAGCAAACCAGCTCCCAGCTGTGAAATCTGAAATCTCCAGAAGATGCTTACCGGGGCCTGGTGCAATTCCATCACATCCGTTAGACAAAACAGGGGCACGGCCGTGAGAAACAGATCACAGCGGCACCCAGAGGAAACCCTGGTCTCAAGGTCATGGGCTGTGACCTCCAGGCAAAGGTGGGAAATAAGGACAGTGCAACTGGGCTCACCACAGGACTGTACTGCGAGGGAATCGGAGCTGCTCTGCAGTGAGTGTGAATGCTGTCTGCTGACCCAGTTAATGGGGGTTCACTGTGTGACCTTCTTGGGTTAGTTTAGTAGGGGGCTGTCAAGAAAAACAAGGAGGGAGGAAAAACAATGGATTGAGGTAAGCCACTTCTCTGCACAGTGACAGTTGTTAAGAGACAAGGCCAGGAGAGGAAAAGGCCCAGGAACGCCAGAGATCCTTGGCAGGTTTGGAGAGGAACACTTCCTGGAGGTGTTCATGGTGAAAGGGCTGACACAGGCACCTGCTGGAGGTGTGTGAAGATGTTTGGGCTGCGTAGGTTCCCACCAAAGGTGGGCGGCCACTTATAGGGAACGAGAAGGGAGTTCAAGTCTCCAGAGCCCTTTCGGGCTGCATAGGGTGCAGGTTTTTGGTGCAACTCCGAGCCCTAGAGCCAGCTTCTCAGTGGCTGTCCATTGACTCCACCTGACACCCGCAGAGCATCTGGCCCAGCGCACATCAGAGGGGAACAACTGCGCTCGCTACTGAGCCAGACCTGCAGGCTGCCGGGGTCCTGTTTCCAGGCCCCCAAACCCCCACGGCCACCTCTCCGGTAGCTGTTTCTGATGCCCTAGTAGAACTAGGAGCCCTTTCCGCAGGCTAATCCCAGCCAAGGAGCCTTTCTTTCCCAGGAGGGGCTGAGGGATGGTCTAGAGGGTGGGGATGGGGGAGCACTTCCCCAGGGCACTGCCTCCCCTGACGCCCCCTGAGCCTTCGCATTCCCTCACCAGGTGGCCCCAGAGCAGCTGGTCCCGGGTTGGGAGAGTCCTCGGCAGGCAGCAGCCTGGCCCTGAACAGCGCACAGGAGGCATAGTGGAGCATTCGTTAGCCAGGGCCTCCGACCTTGGGGCAGAAACTTAAAGGGGCCTTAGCATCACATTCTCCTCTCCTTTCCCCCTCCCATCACACACTCCATGGCCGCCCTGTCTGCACTCGGAGGGGCCTCCCCACCGGCACACAGAGACATGCCCCTTGCTCCCTACAGGACCCTGTCAAAGCACCAGGCAACCTTTCCAGCAGCAGCGTTCCCTGGGGGAACTGGCGACACGCTGCCCCTGGTCCCACCGGAGCCTGCCCTGGGCTCTGTGCTGAGCCTACTGGGGTATTCGTTATTGCACACAGCCACGCAACCTGAGCCACGGGGACAGGCGAGTCCACATCTGGCCCCACGGGTGCTGAGAGGTACACTTCCAGGTGTGACCCCACATGCCGAGCCAGGGCCTCTGGTCTTGGCCTGGAGACCCATCACTCATCTCCCCAGGAAGCACTGGCAGGGTGGCAGGATGTGAAGGGACTGGCAGGGTTCCCGAGGGGCTAGGATTTAAAGTAAAGGAAAAAACTGATTTTTCAACAAATGTTTGGAACTGGAAATATTTGTGCTGCTGCCTTTACGCAAACAAAAATAATCTGGTTTGCCAGCATCACCCACTCACTTCCTCCCCCCACCCAACTAGAATGTGGGGGAGAAAGTGGAGGAATCCTTTTCTCATTTCCTCCTCCTCACACTTTTTACTACTTTTTCCCGGGGTGGGGAGCAAAGTAAATAACCAAGAGAAAGTTCAGCCATTGGTCAGGTCAGTCTATAAGTTAATTAACTCTTTCTGGCCCTGCCATTTTTTAATGAGATATTATATCACACTCGTAACGTCACACCCCCAATGCAAAACTGATGCAGGAAGGGATGAGACAAATATCACTGACTGCATCCCAAGAGCCCCATCCTGGGTTCTG
Source organism: Chelonoidis abingdonii (assembly GCF_003597395.2). Taxonomy (NCBI): domain Eukaryota; kingdom Metazoa; phylum Chordata; order Testudines; family Testudinidae; genus Chelonoidis; species Chelonoidis abingdonii. The sequence continues at coordinate 146,269,450 of NC_133773.1, read as the reverse complement.
TCTCATTGCAGCTTGTACTTGGTTAGAAGCCATATCAATGTATAACAGACATGCTTTACACAATTTATGTTCAATAACATGATTGAATCTCTTTACAAACTCAAGGTAAAACTTGGTTAGGACGACAGTGGATTGGGTCTGCTCTTGCAGCAGGATTCTTGTATGTCTTGCGTGATCTTGCCAGGAACTAAAGAAAACAGCTACTTGATCCATACAAGCTCTGGGCAATGTTTGGAACCCAATTAACATCAAATCACTGTAGATATTAATGTTGTTCATAGTACAGGAATCTTGGCATTTAGCCATGCAAGCAATATGGTTGTGTGCCTCAGTTTCCCCTTTCATACAGCACATCAGGTCTGGAATGTCTTTTCCCCTGTGGAAAGTTCCAATACTGTTTACAGGCATCAGCTGTGAAACATCAGTATAACAAGGCCTTTTAACATGAAGCGTGTTCTCATGTATTCTTTTTAGCATGTTCAAGGGATCTTCCAAAAGATTAGGCACATTGTACATTTTTACAGTTTTTGGTAATTGCAACACATTAGTTACAAAATTTACCAGGAGCAATAACAAATTCATTGCAAGCGTCCATCTATAATCATGTTTGTCATGCCACACCTCTGGCTCAATACCACTGGGGTTTGGGCCTTTTAGGGTTCCCCTGTGGCTTCCCTTCGCAAAATTAAGGTCTCTCTTTCCTGCTTGTCCTGAAGAATCAAACCCTGATTTCTCTTGCTTAACAGAATTCACTGGCTGATGGGGAGGGCTCTCTTTGCTAACAGCTATTAGCAAGTCTTTCTTTTCCTTGCCAGCCAGGTAATCTGCATCAACACAGATGTTAGCTTTTAAACTTTTAGCTGCTACCAATTCCAAGGTGGACTCGTGTGGTATGTCTTACAGAGATACCACAGGAATCCAAAGGGTCCGAGGGTGAGAGTTTGCTCACTCTCCCCTGCATCCTCAAGCATTCGGCCATAAATCTGTTTTGCTTTGAAATACCAGTAACCATATTTGTCCTCAGACCCTGAAGGACAGACTGCTCACTTAAGGGATTTAAACAGCCCTATAACCAAGTGTCTCTGTTTGGCCAGCTTGTTGGAAAGACAATGGTGTTGGAATAGAAAGAATTTTTTAATTAACCATAACTGGCTATGTTAAAGTAAGAATAATAAATATATTTGGACCAGCAATTCAATAATGTTTCACTTTTTTTAAATAAATAAGATGAAAACTGTTGATGATATTTATTTTGTAAAAACGCCTTAATTTTTCTTACAGGTAGATAAAGAGCAAATTCAGATGGTAAGGTGAAAGAGTAATTACCGAATAATTTAATTAATACCTTTTACATGTAAAATTCCCTTTTTTATCTTATGGAGTCATAATATTAAATATGATGTTTTTCGTATTATTTAATGTACAAATGCAAAATAAGCCTTGAAAAATGGTTGGCGCCCACCACACTCTTCTGAAAACATGAATGTGCTACTGGCCACAAAAAGATTGGCAACCACTGAGGTAAGGGATAGGGACACTCATTTTCCACTATCCCTGCCTTCCCAAACTGCTGACTAGATAAAGTCATCATCTCACAAGGCTGCCTAGGCTCCTCCAAACTTACCCTGCCTTCCTCTCCTTTGTTCCAGCACATAGGGCTGGGTACAGAAAAATACCGAGGCCTTGGCTACACTTGCAAGTTGCAGCGCTGGTGAGGGAGTTACAGCGCTGCAACTTACCAGGTGTCCACACTTACAGAGCTCAGCCAGCACTGCAAGTCCCTTCCTGCAGCACTGGCTGTACTCCTGGTCTGCTACGGGTGTAGCGAATCCAGCGCTGGTGTTGCAGCGCTGGTCATCAGGTGTGGACACTCACCAGTGCTGTAATTGGGCTCCAGGGTATTAGGAGGTATCCCAGCATACCTTTTCAGCCTCTCTGGTCATCATTTCACACTCCACTGCCCTGGGCTCGGGTGACCTGCCCTTTAAATGCCCATTTGCAGTGGCTGTGAGGAGTGTGCATTATGGGCAGCTATCCACAGACACGTCCTCGCATTGTGGCCGGCGGGTTGTGGGAAGGGCAGAGTGCGGGTCATTCTGCTTCCTGTCCAACGCCCGTATGTATCGTTCAATCCCAGCAATCCCTGTTTCTCGTCCACGTTGGCACCATCTTGACTCTCCCAACAGTTTCTGTGCAGCGCATTTCTGTGAATGGAGCCCGAACTGCTGAGGACTTTGCTGATGAGTCTTGCAGCACACTCAAGTTTGGCAGTTGAGCTATTCTGTCAGCTCAAAGTGATGAGGAGTCTGACGGATGCAAGTTCGCTGACGCGTATGACCTAATTGCTTGTGCATTCACAGACATGCTCAGCACATGGAACGCCTTTTGGGCTCGGGAAACAAGCACTGAGTGGTGGATCACATCGTATGGAAGTCTGAGGAAGAGCAGTGCTGCAGAACTTCAAGAGAAAACACTTTCATGTGATGTGTGCTGAGCCGCTCCACCCTGCGGCGCAAGGACATGAGATTGAGAGCTGCCCTGCGTGGAGAAGTGGGTGGATGCAGTCTGAAGCTGGCACTCCAACAGCTACGATCGTTCGCAAACCAGTTGGAGTGCGAAAGTCGACCGTTGGAATATTTGATGCAATTTGCAGGCATTAATCGCATCCTGCTAAGAAGAACATGATGCTGGGAACGTGCAGGACATTGTGGATGGCTTTGCACAAATGGGTTCCCTAACTGTGGAGGGCGATGCTGGACGCATACTCTATTCTGCACCACCACCTAACATCTGAGTACGTTAATAGAAAGGGAATTTTCTAGGTTTCCAGGTGCTTGGATCACGCGTGGGCGTTTCATTGACATTAACACAGCTGGCTGGAAGGTGCATGATGCATGCATCTTTGAACAGTGGCCTGTTCAGGAGCTGCAGGCGGGATCTTTTTTCCAGACGAAGAGCACAGTAGAGCGTTGAAAGCATTGTGATCCTTGGAGACCCGCTTACCCTTAAGCCTTGGCTCATGAACGTATACAGGGAAGCTTGACAGGAGCAGGACCGGTTCAACTAAGGCTGAGCCGGTGCCAAAATGACTGTGGAGTGTGCTTTTGGCCATTTAAAGGGCTGGTGATTCGTATGGGAAGCTAGACTGGGGGAAGCAGATCTGTGTTATATCCACGTGCTGTACTCTCCATAATATTGTGAAGGGAAGGGAAAATTCAGTCAGCATGACTCCGAGGTTCACACCTGGAGCTGAATTGCATCAGCAGAGAGTAGGCTACTAGAGAGCCGCACAGGTGCAAGATTAGGGATGCCTTAGGGCGAATTGAGGTGAAAACAACAGTATTTGTGGTGCTTGCGGAGGGAATGTGTGGTTAATGTTAGTAGGAATCTGTTTTTCTACTGATTTGCAGTGCTGTTTCTTCCTGGCTAAGGTATCTTTGACTTTCGCATGATAAGACTGTTTTCAAAGCCAAGAATTCATTTATTGAAGAAAATATTCTGTGACGACACACAACATTTGGGAACCTAAAGGGCAGGGAGTGTGTGTGGGACTGTACAGCGAGTTTGATATGTCTGTCTGGGTGCTGTGCACTGACTGCTGCACTTCAGGATGCTATACTGCATGGTGATGGGTGAGTGCAGAGGTAAGGTCGTATTCTCAGGCTGTTGGTGACCGTACAGGTTGGGCGCTGGTGGTGGTAAGAACCTGGATGCTGGGAAGGGGTTTGGAGCTGACATTGAGGCACAAGGAAAAGAGCTTTGGACGAGTGGGCACGTATGCTCGCCTGCGTGGCTCGAGTGCGGATAGAGTCACTTAGTCGCCAGGAGCTTATCAGCTGCTTTGTCTTTTCTTCTGGCCGCTGCGTTTCTCTGTGACTCGCTTTCCTTCCTCCAGTCCTGCACTTTTATTCTGTGGCAGAGTGATCCGTACTGCTTGCAGCAGGTCTTCTTTGCTTTTTCACAGCTTCTTCGAGGTTTGGTCTTGACTGTTGATAACTCGGGCAGCCAAGACTCAAGGTTGCTGTAGAAGGCAAAAAAGGCAACACTTACAAGGGCGCAGTGTTATATCAAACAGTATTCCCACACAGTGAAGAGTTTACAGTCTTCACTTAGCATACTTTCCCATCAAAGAGAGTGACATAACCCACGGAGCCTCGAAACGTGAGTAGGGGGGTGATTGCTTCAGAGTGTACTGTCTCCAGGTTCTGGTGCGGGAAAGAACCAAACACTAGGAGCACCTACACTGAACATCTCCCAACATTTTCCACAGAGTTGATCCTGGAAGATATCTCGCTGCTGCGGTCACCTGGGAGAGCTGAGGTTTTCTACAGCAATGGGATTCCTGCCCGCTATGCCAGCTTGCCTGTGTGGCAGCATGATCCCCACCCAGTCGATTCCCACTTCTAGATGACTGCAGAACCCTCCCTCCTCTCCGAAAAATTTCACCCTGAAATAAAAGCCGTTACCGGACCGCTCCATTGTTTGTCCTCCACCAAGTACGGCTGCTGTGCTGCTATCCTTCCCCTGCTGAAGAAGAGCTCCTGGCTGCATGCCTCCTGAACTCTGGGTTCTCCCCCCACCAGTACCCTCACTCTCGGTTCCTCCTTCCCCTCCCTCCTCCCACCCACTCTGAATGCCCAGTGGCTTTGGATTGGCGTGGGGTCACCCAAGTATGCAGGGTGCCCCACCGCAGATCGTGGAGCAGGCCAGAGCCGGTTCCCTCGCGGGCTTGCATTAGCACTCGCGCTCCTTCCCTTAACCTGCACTGCACAACATCCGGTCATGGCCTTTTCCAGCATGGCCCTTGATATCTGCCATAGGTAATCGTAATTCTACGCTGGAGCAGCTGCGACTGCACAGCTCCTCCCTCAACACTGAGGAGTCGCAGCAACTCGCCATTGTCCATGCGGGCTGTTTGGGTCCGGGAGGCACGTCACCTGGAAAGATTCACTGATTGCACCACACCTGCTGAGCAAACAGGAAGGATTTGTTAAATTCCAGGCATTTAAAGGCGGGTCACTGAGGCAGGTAGTAGAGTTCGAACTCATGAGCAGTGAGTGAACAGGCATTCTTGGTTACCTCTGAATACTCTGGAGCCAATAAGAGAGTTTGGTGGCCACACGGTGAGCAGCGCTGCATCACAGTGCTGCAGTTGTTATTCCCAGGCCGAGTGCGTACGCCAGTGCTGTGCCAGGAGATGCAGTGCTGTTGCCTGTGCAAGTGTGAGCAGTAGTGAGTTGCAGCGTGTAAAGCCCCACCAGCGCTGCAACTCTCCAGTGTAGCCAGACCCTTAGTTACAGCCAGCACAAAACCTTCTGATTACCTAACTGTTACTCCAGAGTCAACAACACAGCTTCTTAAAGTGCCCAGCTCAGGCCTTCCTTTCAGACCACGTTAGTAGGATGATATATTGAAAATCTTCTCTTCTTAATATGAAAAGGTTTTCCAATTCCAAAGGACAGCCACACCCAGGCAATTATAACTTAGACCTTACCCAAATACACGCTATAGCAGTTCTATATTAATGCTAAAATTTATTCAAAAGAAAAGAGAGAGAGTGTTGTTAAAAGATCAATACAGACGGACTTGATTCATTCTTGAGGTTCAGCATAGTAGCGGATGAGCTTGTAGTTAATCAAAAGTCCTTTTGGAATATAGCCCATAGGTAGTCCAGTGTCCATATTCCGGGTGGCTCCATCAATGACTGGGATCTCAATCTTGTGGCTTACGTTTCCTCTTGAACCCAAAGCAGATCGTGAGATAAAGCAGATCGTGTCCAGCTTCTTATACATTTCAGCACTTTCGGCCTGAGAAACAAGGCTTACTCCTTCTCCAACTCCTGGCATTAGCACAGGGTAATTTATCACATAAACAGTTCAGATACAGGTGACAACAACTTCAAAGAGACACATAGACATACACTATTTCACTCAGTATCATTTAACTTAATATCTTTTTCGATCTTTGAATTAAAACCTAGCAATAGAAGATTGATTTGCTGACATCACAAGATTGAGCAAACACCTCCCCTTCTACCTCTAACAATGCAGATTGCTTTCAAAGCTCTGTTCATTTACATATTTTACTAAAGTCTCTAAGTTTGGCCATGGTCGATGCCGTCTGTGGTTAATTAACTCTTTTTGGTCCTGTCATCTTCAAGGAGATATTATATTTAACACTCATAATGTCACACGGGATTAACAGATCTCATCTCTGAGTTAGGCAAACAGTCCATAACGCAACTGTCCTTAATGGGAATTTTATCACTTTAGAACAGACTTTGTGTCTTGGGATCTGTTCTACAATGAACACAGACCTTGTAAACTCAGCACATTTCAATGGGTACAGTAAAGATACAGTAGGCTAGGGGTATTTTCTCTAATTGTCAGCAATCCGAGTCTGTTCTGGCATTGCTCTCCAGTTTCCCATCAACATACATGTATTAATTATAACTCTGATCCAACGTCAGAGCCGGCCCGTCCCCGCACACCGTTGAGAACCTGCTTTATTAACAGAAAGGATGTGGATACATAAGGTCTAGATCGTGTTTTTATATTTTCTTAAAAGATCAGACTAACACGGCTACCCCTTGATACTATATATTTTCTCTACTGTGACCGGTTGTTTAAATCTTGTGTTCCATAAATCTTCACCATAAACTTTGCCAGACAAGGTCTGTTGGTTTTACTATGGATGCCTAGTGCCGCGGTCAAGCAGGTGTGAACTGAGGAGAAGCCAGTACGACAGGTGAGCTGCTGCTTCATCAGCAGTGAATCTTGTGCATTAGTGTCCAGAGGTGGGAGGGGCTGTGCAAGCGAGGTAATTCAGGGGTGTGGTATGCAGAGGGAGGGACTGTGCCCTGGCCAGAGCAGATCTCAGAGATTTAGCCCCAGGTTGTTTTGCTCTGCTCAGGACTCACCAGGACGCTAGGACTGGGGTGCACAGTCCTAGCCTGCAGAGGAGAAGACAGGGCTTGTGGCCTGGATGCACGTGTATTGTGTAGCTGGAGTTTGGGAGTGTCCCCAGTGGGCACAGACTAGGCTCTCTCTGTGCTGTGATCTTTAATGGTTATTTTGTAGTACTGATTCAATGAATTGCTAATGGAAAGAGCGGTGGAGTTGTAGGATCTACCAAACAGGCACAGAAGAATCAAGATGATCAGTTCAGTGTCTGGTTGGCAACTCCGGTGTGCGATCAGCGGCTCACTCACACTGACGGGCAGAGCAACTTGAAACTATTTCGATACACCAAGACACAAATCCGCCAGACCACAGACTCAGTACATGTCAGAGCAGACTTATTATGCGCTTGTGCATCGTAGTAGTAACGGAGAATGGTCCTATCTGTCTCCTGCATGCAGCGCGTTCTAGATATCCAGCATCTCTCCCCGCCCTGTGGTCTGGGCTTATCAAGGGGCCTATGCGCCATCCAGAGTTGTACAAACCGTCCAGACTTGTTCTGGGTTAACTTCCTCGCCTACTTAACTCTCGCCTAACACTGGACACTGGTGGGCTGTCCTTCTCCGATAGGCTGGTAGAGCAATGATTTCAGCCGATTCTCACACCCGTCATTTTGTTGCCAAAGGAAGTTTGTGGTTAAGCATCTGCCAGCATTTTATCTTAAAATATCCGAGCCTACTTTCAGTTCAGTGACCCTGTGGTTACGTGCTATCACTTTGTACAGACTGCCCCCGCCCCCAGCACGCTGTTCCAGTTCCCCAAAACTCAAGGTCACTGTCGGGCTATTTATTGACATTAAGGTCATAGGCTCAAAGCCTCATGCTAACTGTTAAGCTAGTGTCTTTTCTCTCTTAATTAGCCTCTTAGAGTGGGTAGGACAACTCCCACCTTTTCAAGTTCTCTGTATGTGTCTATATTTCCTTACTAGGTGTTCCATTCTATGCATCCCATGAAGTGCGCTGTAGCCCACTAAAGCTTTCAGATAAATGTGTTAGTCTCTAAGGTGCCACAAGGACTCCTGTTCTTTTTGCGGATACAGACTAACACGCCTGCTATCCTGAAATCTATCTAATAGCTGGGTTCTCAAACTGATTTTTTCTGGGCCCCCCTTTGAAAATATTTCAGGCTGTGATGACCCCCCTCACCTTCCCCCTCCACCCAAAAGTGATAGCAAATTACTGCACGTCCTCCCAGGAGCACTAAATGAACTGTGAGCTCATTATCCCTTCAGTCAAAGGTACCGAGGCCTTTCCAAACGTGTCAAGCAACGGTTCTCAGGAATAAATATGTGCACGTTTAAGAAACACGTTTTCTGGGTGGGGGGAAATAGCCACCCTTACTTCTGCACTGCTGCTGATGGTGGCGCTGCCTTCAGAGCTGGGTGGCCGGAGAATGGCACCCTCCCTCCAGTTCCTCCCCACCCTCAGCAGTCCCCTCTATTTGGGAACGTGAAATATGGTATCCCTTGATCTCACAAACCCCCCTAAAATAGACTTGCAACCCCCTTTTGGGTTGAGACCCCCAGTTTGAGAAATGCTACCTTTCAGGATACAGGCCTGTAGGTTCCTTGCATTACAGCTAAATAGAATGTTAAGCCAGCTCTGTGAGCTACACCCCATACTGTGAGCGAGCGGTAGTGATTCGCCGCATGCCCCTTGGGTGAGCCTGAAAGTGTCACAACCACCCAGGCTAGCGCAATGACTACTGGTCCTCTCTGCACGGGAACGTGGGTGGGAGCGATGGAGGACACTTGTGTTAACCAGGATTTTTTAGTGTCCCTTTAAAGTTGAACTGCAAAGGGGTTTGTATAAAAAGAAGAAAAGAAAAAAACACCCCAATTTAAGATGCCAAAGAATCCGGGATTCTCTGTCTGAGGTTTAAAATGCTGATTAAATCTTTATTCTAACAAAACAACCTCCAGAGATTCATGGATTTTAAGACTAGATGGAACCAATCCATGCAACAAACCTAACCAGATCAGCCACACCATCACCGGTTCCTTCATCTGCACGTCCACCAATGTAATATACGCCATCATATGCCAGCAATGCCCCTCTGCTATGTACATCGGCCAAACTGGACAGTCTCTACGGAAAAGGATAAATGGACACAAATCAGATATTAGAGGAACTGGCCAATATACAAACCTGTAGGAGAGCACTTCAACCTCCACTGGCCACACCACTATAGCAGACCTAAGGTGCCATCCTGCAGCAAAAAAACTTCAGGACCAGACTTCAAAGGAAACTGCTAAGCTTCAGGTTCAATCTGCAATTTGACACCCATCAGCTCAGGAGCTTAAACAAAGACTGTGAATGCTTGCCAACTACAGAACCATTTCTCCTCCCTTGGTTTTCACACCTTACTGCTAGACAGGGCCTTCCTCCCTGATTGAACACTAGCTCTTTCTCTAAGCTTGCTTATCTCTAGCTTGCTTGCTAGCATATGTATACCTGCCCCTGGAAATTTCCACTACCTTCATCTGACGAAGTGGGTATTCACCCACGAAAGCTCATGATCCGAAATGTCTGTTAATCTATAAGGTGCCACAGGATTCTCTGCTGCTTTTAAAGACTAGAAGGGGCCCCTCTAACCATCCAGTCTGACATCTTGCATAGCACAGGGCAGAGATTTCACTCTGTGGGTCCCGCATCCTGCCCAGAACTAGAGCAGACCTTTTAGAACAGTGGTTCTCTGCAAGGGTCCCAGCCCCCTGGGGGAGGCACAAGCAGGTTTCAGGAGTCCGCCCAAAGAAGCCAGCAAGCCAGTGCAGAAAGCTGTTGTCCAAGCCCTGCTGCCTGTGGCTGAAGTGGAAACCTGAGCAACTTGACTAAAAGTCACCAAAGCGATTCAGGCCAGAAATGAGAAACCTGAGGCTGATGCACATTAGCTGGGATGAGCGTGCCAGCCTCTCAGTACGCACACACTCGTATAAATGAGGGTGAGAAAATGAAGTTTGGACGTGGAAGGTTGGAGACACAGTGCGAGGGGCAGCCCACCATGCTTAGGTTTGGGGGCACTTTCGGTTAGTTCTTCTTGGGTCTGTCTTGGCTTCGTTTTCTGGCTCTCGCACTCTCTAGCTTCTCTTATGTTTTTCACCTTCCTCTCAAGCATTGAGGAACCTGGATCAGACTCTTTTGGCACGTCTGAGAAGAGGTCGGTCCTTGGTCTCTTACCCCTGGAGGCTACGGGGCTAGCCTGTTAGCTTGCTATAGTTTATATCCTGCCTTTATTTACTGGTTTGACTGATTATATTCTTTTGGCTTGTATTTTTGTATTGAATAATTTCAGTAGACATTACTTCATTGTATTTGGCTGTAACGTCAGGAACCTACAGGCCTGTATCCTGTATGATTAGCCAGAGCAAGTTAGTGTGAGTGCGTGTAGCCTTTGACATGGATAAATGGCCGACCGGTTACCCTTTTAGACTTCAGGGAACTGAACGTGTTGGCCAAAATTCTGGGCCATACAGGTAATCACAAGAACATGGAAGTAATGGTTCTGGCCAATGGTAACGGGCTTTGAGAATGACATAATTGCTATTTAGAGTCCTGTGGCACCTTATAGACTCTTTGGCCTTGGCAACACTGGCGCTTTACAGAGCTGCAAATTTCTCGCTCAGGGGTGTAAAGCGTCAGTGTAAACAGATAATCCCCACGGGGAGGTGGAGTACCTGCAGCGCTGGGAGAGCTCTCTCCCAGCGCTGGCGCCGCGACCACACTTGCACTTCAAAGGGCTGCTGCGAGAGCGCTCCTGCAGCAGCGCTTTGGAGTTTCGAGTGTAGCCAAGCCCTTTGTCACTTTTTACAGATCCAGACTAACCCAGCTACCCCTCTGATAATTGCTATTAACATGTATGGATGTGCCAGCCTGTAGAGTAGTGTCCTCTCAGATTATGTTTGGGCATTGAAGGTTGGGCACTGACATGAATAATCAGGAGAGTGGCAAGACCCTATGTGACGATGCTGGTTCTGGTAGGACCCAACCGAGAGTGCCAATTCAGGACAATTGCTTCAAGCAGGGCAGTCACAGCCCGAGGCTGGGGTTTTTCCACCTCTAAGGCAAACCAAACCAGCCAGACAGAGAGGACTTTGGTCTCACCCCACTGGCAAACCACAAGTCACACAAGCAATTCCCTTAGACACTCCAGTTTCCCAGTACCACCACCAGTGCCACTCGTCATGGGGATGAATGGTTATGAAAACCAACACCCCAGGAAAAGAAAAAAGGTTCTCTCGATCTCAAAGAACCAAGCCCCAGACCCAGGTCAATATACAGATCAGATCTTACCCACAAATCTCTCTGTCGCTAAATCCTTTAGAATCTAAACTCATTTTCATAAAAGGAAAATGATATAGATGAGAGCTAGAATTGATTAAATGGAATCAATTACATACAGTAATGGCAAAGTTCTTGGTTCAGGCTTGTAGCAGTGATGAAATAAACTGCAGGTTCAAATCAAGTCTCTGGAGAACATCCCCCGCTGGGATGGGTCATTCAGTCCTTTGTTCAGAGCTTCAGTTTGTAGCAAAGTCCCTCCAGAGGTAAGAAGCAGATTGAAAAAGATGGAGATGAGGCATCAGCCTTATATAGCTTTTCAGGTGTAAGAACCTCTTTGTCCTGTGGAAAATTACAGCAAAATGGAGTCTGCAGTCACATGGGCAAGTCCTTGCATACTTTGCTGAGTTACAAGGTGTATTTGCCTTCCCTCTGGGTCAATTGTGTAGCTGATGGTCCTAAATGGGCCACAAGGCAGGCTAGGCAGAGCCAACACACTGTCTGGGGTGTCACCAGAAGCACAGCACAATTTTGAAATCCAGACGTATAGAGCAATATTCATACTTAACTACAAAATGATACATACATATAGACTCTATAATTTAACCAGAAAACCATAACCTTGTCTTAGACACCTAATTTGACCCCCTTATCAAGATTCGGTGCCACTACAGGACTTTGGTTGCAACCATGTTCTATATGGTCCAGATTATGTAATAACGTCACACCTATAAGAGGGCAAACCACCACGTGGAGATAATTCTTTTAGATTGTCAGTTCCCATTGTTTAGCGACCAGCTCAACTTTGCTGTATAATTTAGCTACTCAGCTTTGACCTTCTCTCCACCATCTTGGCATTGAGGAACCTGGACCATCAGACTCTCTTGGCGTACCAGAGATGAGCTGCTCCTTGGTCCCTTACCACCAGGTCCCAAGGAAGGGTTGAGTGTGCTTGTCTAGTAGCTTTGTAAGGGATGATACATGGATATCCCTGGGGACTATATTATTTCTCTTTCAGACTGTTTGGAGCTTTGAGAACTTTTTCCTTTATTTTAGTAAAAATCTCTAACCTTGGCTTTGTCTCAGTGAGAGTGTCCTTGTCATACATCCCATGGATTCTTGGAAGACTCTGTGGAGCCTGATTCTGGACAAGAACTGTGTTATCTGTTGATTAGATCAATAGGTGTGCCTACAATCATGTTAATCCCTCTCAAATCAGGCAAGTGGGTAATTACCCTAGCAGATCAACTGGGCCTGGTAGTTCAGTTTGCACTTTGCTTTCTTCAGTTTTCTGTCACTGGATCTTGTTCTGCCTTTGTCTGCCCAGTGAAAGAGCCTCTATGACAGAAATCTCTCTCCCAGGTAGGGACTTATAGACTGTGATCAAGTCACCTCTTTGTAAGCTAAATAGATGGACTTATTTTGGTCTTGTATGGCTCCTCCAGAGGATAAATACCAGGGAGGGAGAGGAGAAGCTTTTAGTCTATGCTACTGAGTTAGTTAAATTTAGCCAGTTAGGTCGATTTAAAAGTGACTGCGTCCACACAACCACACCGTTCTGTCGACCTGAAGGCTCTTAAAATCAACTTCTGTACCTCTCCCGAGTCGAATTTGGGTAGTGCAATGCAAATTGATGGTATTGGCTTCCGGGAGCTATCCCAGAGCACTCCACTGTGACGCCTGGCCAGCACTTTGAACTTCGATGCACTAGCCAGGAAAGCCCCAGGAACTTCCGAATTTCTTTCTGTTTGGTCAGCAGTAGGGTAACCAGACACCACACTAAAATATCAGGACACCTTAGATGCCATCCCTGCCCCAGTTCACCCGCGTCTTCCCAGGCTCTGTCCCTTCCTGCTCACCCCTCCCCCCACGCTCTTCCTCTCCCTGCCCTGCTTCTGGCTTGCTGCATCCCTCGTTCAGTCACCCCCCCCGCCCGCCATTTTTTTTTTTTTTTTTTTTGTGGTTCTTGTGCTTTGTTTTTTTTTTTTTGTTCTCACCCTACAGTGCTGACTTCCCCTCGGCCAAGTGGGTGCTCGCCCACCCCCTGCCTCTGCACACACTTGCCCTGCCCCATTCCACTCCCTTCCCCTGAGTCCCCGCCCCGCTCTGCCTCTTCTCCGCCTCCTCCCCTGAGCACCTCGCATACCTGCTCCTCCCCCCTTCCCCCTGGAAAGCACTAAGTGCCGCCAAACAGCTGTTAGGTGGTGGAAAGCACTGGAGGGAGGGAGGAGTGGGGATGCTCTGGGGGAGACAACGAGGAGGGAGTTTGACTGCAATTTTTCCCCTGTAGGTGCTCCTGCCCCGGAGCACCCAGAGGGTCAGCACCTCCCTCTCACTTGCCTCCTTCCCTGAATATCAGGACAAATCGTGTCCCGCTCATCTATTGATTGGGACATGGGACAAAGGATTAAATATCAGGACATCTGGTCACCTTAGTCAGTGTGGCAAACTCAGCAGCACAGGTGACCATGCAGTCCCCCCAGAATCGTAGAGCGTAGAATGTTTCTACGCTCCCCCCATCATCTCCATCCCTGAGGTTATTGCAGATTAGAATGTGAAAAAAACTGCAGTCCTCCCGCACTGATAGGGCACAGCTTAATGTACGGAGGCATTCAGTGGCAGAGGCCAGGAAAGCATTAAGTGAGCGTGAAGAGCAGAGGCAGGACGCGATGCTGAGGCTAATGGGGGAGCAAACGGACATGATGAAGCGTCTTTTGGAGCTGCAGGAAAACCAACAAGAGCACAGACCCCTGCTGCATCCACTGTATAACTGCCTACCCTCCTCCCCATGTTCCATAGCCTCCTCTCCCAGACTCCAAAAACGGGGCTGGGAAGGCTCCGGGCACCCAGCCACTTCAGAGCGTGTGCATCAAGGAGGAACACACACACACACACACACCTGTCACACCAAAGCCTGGCCAGTCATGAAACTGGTTTTCAAAGCCTCTCTGATGCACAGCGTGCCTTGCTGTGCTCTTCTAATCATCCTGATGTCTGGCTGCTCAAAATCGGATGCCAGGTGATTTCCCTCAACCTCCCACCGCACCATTGTGATTAATGTGCATAAATCTTGTCAAGCATGAGGGCTGGCAGTGTCAGGCCTCAACCTTCCGGAAGCTGCAAAAAGCAAGCGCAATAAAATTCTGCAAGCATAAACACAGTCTAGCTAGGAAGCTTTATAGACTAGGCTTAAGCAAAAAGGAAGCGCTGTAAAAGTAGATTCAGACTTGTGGTTACTATGCTCTGGATCCAGATACTTCTTTGGGCTGGCTCCAATGTTTTTGAGTCTAGCAAATTGACCACAATTAGGACAACAGGCCACATAAAGAAAAGATGAGCTGGGCACAGGTGCACAGTTCATAAGATCAAAACAACCGCAACATACCACATTAAAATATTTGGCCACCTTCATTGGTTGACATGTTTTGGAACACAGCCAACAGATAATGTATAAGGAGGTGCAAAGACGTAGGTGAATGTGTGTGTGTCTTGTCCTCAGAGACATTTCCACTACATGCATCTGATGAAGTGGGTATTCACCCATGAAAGCTAAAGCTCCAAAACGTCTGTTAGTCTATAAGGTGCCACAGGATTCTCTGCTGCTTTTACAGATCCAGACTAAGACAGCTCCCCCTCTGATACTTGTCCTCAGAGAGTTCTCTCTTTGATTGGGCTGATCTGCACCCCTTGAACCGAAGGGACTTGCACTTCGCCAACTCTCTGTACCTGGCCAGTGCGGAAGACAGCCGACTGAAGGGTAATGTATTTTCAGAAAAATGCAGGGTAAAGTTTTAGAGTAAAGAAATCTGGTTGTGCTCAAGCTGATTAATCTTAAATCTGTATTAATGCTATAGCTTAATTATACTAGTCAGTGGTTTTAAGATAGTAGTAAGTTGCTTAGAAATGGTAATAGGAAATAGTGAATCAATATATAATAACGATCTATGTTCTCGTGCTTTCCTGAGGACGGATACAGCGCCGGTGAAGCTAGTTTGTAAACAATAATAGCTTTCCATGTCGCAGTGCTTGTCTTCGGTATAATTTGCCATTCAGTTTTATAAAAGTCAGTAGGAGTTTATAAGTTGTTAAATAAGGTTATAGGTAGTTAGTGCAGGGGTCCTCAAACCGGGGGTCGGGACCCCTCAGGGGGTCGTGAGGTTATTACCTGGGGGGTCATGAGCTGTCAGCCTCCATCCCAAGCCCCGCTTTTCCTCCAGCATTTATAATGGTGTTAAATATAGAAAAAAGTGTTTTTAATGTATAAGCGGGGGGTTGCACTCAGAGGCTACGTGAAAGGGGTCACTAGTACAAAAGTCTGAAAACCCCTGAGTTGGTGGAATATAGTTAATCAATGTATCAATATTGCATATGAATTTGTGCTTACTGGGAACTGGTACAGTACGTGCAAGGTTGGCTAATGAGTAATGAGTAGGCACTTGTGCTTGTCTTCAGTATAACCTGCCATTTGTATTAACCTTAATTCAGTGCTGGCCTTTAATTTTTCTCTTATTGTGTCTGTGTAGCCTTCATAGTCATAAATCATTAAAAGCCTTCTTTGAGGAAAAGTTTTCAATTAGCAATAATCGCGCCTCAGATTAACCTCATTGGCTACGATTTCTCTTTTGCAGACACTACTCAACCTCATTAAATCTGTGTTGGGCAGTGGGAAGTAGCGATCACCCAGGGCAACATTGGGGCCCTGATGTGTGTCCCCCTCTTCCATCATCTCCCAGGCATAAACATCTCCCCCTTATTCTCACAGATATTATGGAGCACACAGCAAGCAGCAATAACAATGGGAATGTTGGTATGGCGTCTGCATAAGGCACAAAACGATTGTCTGCCATTGCTTTCACGGGGGGAGGGGCCACTGATGACATGTACTCAAAACCACATGCAACAATGTTTTTGCCCAATCAGGCATTGGGAGCTTAACCCAGAATTCCAATGGGCAGCGGAGACTGTGGGAACTGTGGGATAGCTACCCACAGTGCACCACTCCATGAGTCAATGCTAGCCATGGTAGTGAGGATGTACTCCGCTGACTTAATGCGCTTAGTGGGGATACATGCAATCCACTGTATAAAATCGATTCCTATAAAACTGACCCAACTTCTTAGTGTAGACATAACTTCACTAAGGGTAAGTGCCAAAGTGGAGACAAGAACCAATGGCTATAAACTGGCCCTCAACAAGTTTAGGCTTGAAATTAGGCAAAGGTTTCTAGCCATCAGAGGAGTGAAGTTCTGGAACAGCCTCCCACGGGGAGCAGTGGGGGCAAAAACATAACCGGCTTTAAGACTGAGCTTGGTAAGTTTGTGGAGGGGATGGTAGGATGGGTCTGCTGACAATGGCATGTAGCCAATCTGCGACTGCCAGCAGCAAATATCTCCAACGGCTGGAGACAGGACACTAGATGGGAAGGGCTCTGTGTTACTATCACAAATTCTTTCCCTGTGTCTGCCTGGTGGGTCTTGCCCACATGCTCGGGGTCTAACTGATTGCCATATTTGGAGTTGGGAAGGAACAGGTCGTGCTGGTGGGGGAGTGGCACTATACGTGAAATAAAGCGTAGAGTCAAATGTAGTAAAAATCTTAAATGAAGCGAACTGTACCATAGAATCTCACTGGATAGTAACCCCATGCTCTAATAAGAATATAGCAGTAGGGCTCTATTACCGACCACCTGACCAGGATGGTGTTAGTGACTGTGAAAAGCTCAGAGAGATTAGAGAGACTATTAAAATAAAAAAACTTAATAATAATGGGGGATTTCAACTATCCCCATGTTGACTGGGTACATATTACCTCAGGACGGGATGCAGAGATACAGTTTCTTGACACCTTAAATGACTGCTTCTTGGAGAAGCCACTCCTGGAACCCACAAGAGAAGACAATTCTTGATTTAGTCCTAAGTGGAGAACAGGATCTGGTCCAAGAGGTGAATATAGCTAGACCGCTTGGTAATAGTGACCATAATATAATTATTGTGGAGAAACGAAATTAATTCTTTGCACTGGTCTTCACGGTTGAGGATGTGAGGGAGGTTCCCACACTTGAGCCATTCTGTTTAGGTGACAAATCCGAGGAACTGTCCCAAATTGAGATGTCATTTGAAGAGGTTTTGGAACAAACTGATAAACTAAACAGTAATAAGTCACCAGGACCAGATGGTATCACCCAAGAGTTCTGAAGCAACTCAAATGTGAAACTGAAGCACTACTAAGTGTAGTCTGTAACCTATCATTTAAATCAGCTTCTGTACCAAAGGACTGGAGGATAGCTAATGTGACACTAATTTTTAAAAGGGCTCCAGAGGTGACCCCGGCAATTACAGGCCAGGAAGCCTGACTTCAGTACCAGCCAAACTGGCTGAAACTCTACTAAAGAACAAAATTGTCAGACACATAGATGAACAGAATTTGCCACACTATCAGAGGCTCATTCACCTGCACATCTACCAATGTGATATACGCTATCATGTGCTAGCAGTGCCCCTCTTGTACGTTGGCCAAGCCAGACAGGCTCTACTTAAAAGAATAAATGGACACAAATCAGACGTCAAGAATTATAACATTCAAAAACCAGTTGGAGAACACTGCAATCTCCCTGGCCACTCGATTGCAACTTTTAGGTCTGTAATATTACAACAAAAAACTTCAAACACAGACTCCAACGAGAGACGGCTGAATTGGAATTAATTTGCAAATTGGACACCATTAAATTAGGCTTGACTAAAGACTGGAGTGGATGGACCATTACACAAACGTAAAACTATTTCCCTGCTATTCCCCCCCCGCCCACACACAGTTCCTTCACATAACTTCTTGCCAATTGGCTGGAAATGGACCTTTTCATTAACCACTACAAACATTTCTTTTTTCTCTCCTGCTGATAATAGTCACCTTAACTAATCACTCTCCTTATAGTGTGTATGTAACATCCTTTGTTTGTGTTCTCTCTGTGTGTTGTGTTACTCTATCTTGTCCTACTGTATTTTCCACTTTATTGCACCCGATGAAGTGGGCTGTAGCCAAAAAGCTTGCATGCTCAAATAAATGTGTAGTCTCTAAAGGGCCATAAGTACTCCTGTTCTTTTGCGGATACAGGACTAAAGGGCAGTAACTCTGAAACCTAAATTGGTTGAGAAGAGCTCAACATGGTTTTAGTTAAAGGGAAATCTGCTCACTATATCTACTTAGATTCTTTGAGGGGTTCAATCAAGCCATGTGGACAGGGGATCAGTGGGTCTAGATGTAACTTAGAATTTCAGAGACTTTGAAAGGTCCTCACCAATAGGCTCTGTAAGAGAAGTAGCTGTCATGGGATACAGAGGAAGGTCTCTTCAATGGATTGTAACGGTGTTAAAGACTGGCAACAAAGGATAGAATAAATGGGCAGTTTTTCAGAATGAAGAGAGGTAATAGTGTGGTCAACCGGCGGCGCGGGGTGGTCTGTACTGGGCCCAAGTCCTCGTCAAATATTCTAAATAATCTGGAAAAAAGGGTACCAGCTGAGGTGGCAAAATTTGCAGCATGATAAAAAACTACTCAAGATAGTTAAAGTCCCAGGCAGACTGTGAAGAGCTACAAAGGGATCTTTTCAAGCGGGGTGATGGGGCACAAATGGCAGATAAAATTCGCATTGATAAATGCAAAGTAAACACACTGGAAAATAATCCAACTGTAATATAAAACTGCATGGCGGTCTACAATTGCTGTTACACTCAAGAAAAAATCTTGGAGTGTGTGTCAGATGCTACCGGTGTGGTGCTCTGCTCTGTTCAATGTTGATATCGCTCGTGTTCGGTGCGTGCGTTGTTGTTCCTCTGGTGCTCGCACCAGCTTTGCAGATAGCTGACCAGCAGACCGCGATGAGAACCCCAATGACCAAGAGTTCTAGTGAGGGAACGAAGGCACGTCGGCCAGGTTTATTGCGCGATATTGGGCACAATAGTAGTTTCCTGTAGATTTTGTTTAGTCTATTTAGGCATACTACGAGTATGTGCCCTCGTATGACTCAGCTCAGTCAGTGGTGGACTTTCCACTGCCCCCTCGGCTGGAACAAAGGACACCGCCCCAGGGATACTTCTTATACACAGTATCAAAAAGTTACACATCACTCCTGACGTATGAGGTGGCAACCTCGTGCCCTCTATGTTAGCCAGGTAACAACCCTTATGTGGTAAGGTGCCGCTTCACCTGGTATCATGTTGTTGGAAACAAAACACTCTATCCATCATATTACCCTTTTGGCCCCTGTCCACTGGGATGGGTTCCAGCCTGTTCCCTTGTTGATCTGTGTGGATGTGCAAGTATCGCTGAATGTTCTGATCTCTAATGCGTCACAGTACCTTTTAGTACGTCCATCTTGCAGCATCAGCCCTTTCCTTGCAGCTTCTGTGAGCAGGGCCTGCCCTCTGGCCACAGCTTAAACTTGCTTTATGTTTAGCAAAGTCTTGACCACTTACTTTAGTTCGGCCTCAGGCTCATTACGCCTCGGGCCAAGTTTTATCTAGGCCTCCTCTTACTACAGGAGTTACTGTGGAAGTTCTTGAAAACATCCACTCAATGTGCAGCGGCAGTCCAAAAAGTGAACAGAATGTTGGGAATCATTAAGAAGGGACAGATAATAAGACAAAAATATCATCATTGCTCTATATAAAATCCATGGTACATCCACTCTTGAATACTGCGTGTAGATCTTGGTCCACCCATCTCAAAAAAGATATATGGATTGGAAAGGTCAGAAAAGGACAACAAAAATGATTAGGGTATAAAACGGCTCCGTATGAGGAGAGATTAATATAGACTAGGACTTTCAGGGTTGGAAAGGGAGACTAAGGGGGGAAATGGTAGAGGTCTATCAATCAATTGTGACTGGGTGTGAAGAAAAGTAAACTAAGAAGTGTTATTCCCTTCATAACACACAAACTAGGGAGCACCCCATGAATATATAGGCAGCAAGTTTAACAAAAAACAAAAAGGAGCATTTCTGTTCACATAACAACAACAGTCAACCTGTGGAACTCCCTTGCCGAGGAATGTTTGGACGCCAAGACATAAATACAGTTAAAAAACAAGCCTAGATAAGTCAATGGAGGAAGGTCCGTCAATGGCTGTTAGGATGGGCAGGGATGGTATCCCCTAGCCCCTGTTTGCCAAAAGCTGGAAATGGCGACCGGGATGGACCTGATGGATTCCCTGTCTGGTCATCCCTCCGGGCACCTGGCACTCGGCACTTGTCCGGAAGACAGGATACTGGGCAAGATGGACCTTTGGTCTGACCCAGGCTGGCCGTTTTAATGTTTTTAATTTTCCCCCGGATCAGATTGGCAGAGACCCTGGGGTTTTTTCGCTTTCCTCTGCTGCAACCTGGGGCAAGCATCACTTGAAGGTTTAAACTAGTGTAAATGGTGGATTCTCTGTAACTCAGCCTTTAACTCAGGATTTGAGAGTATTAGTAACTCTGCCAGATGTCAGGGGTCTGTTACAGGAATGGGTGGGTGAGGTTCTATGGCCTGCGACGTGCAGGAAGTCAGAGTGGAATAGATGATCATGATGATTCCTTCTGGCCATAAAGTCTATGAGATTATAATCAGGCACAGACTCACCCTTGCAGGCACCTCCTGCCGGCATCCTGGGAATTAGCTCTTTTTCCAGCCTTGGTCCACCCTCTGCTTTGGCCCTGTGTCCCTCCCAGACCCAGTGCCCCCTTCCTCAGGGTGCTGCCCCTCACTATCTGGGTTTCCCCTCCCCAGGGAACCCCCACCCACTATCCCCACCTCACCTCAGTCATAGGCTACTGCAAGTCATCAGCTAGCCCCCGCACCCTGGGGCAGACTGCAGTATCAGCCACTCATCACTGGCAAGGTTGGGCTGGGACCTGCTGCCTCTGCCACCCCCAGTACCCACTGGCCTTCTACTAGCCCTCAGCCTGGGGCTTTCCAGGCTGGAGCTCCTCAGCCTTTTCCCCAGCCCTGCTCCACTCAGGTACCCTGCTCAGGTCCCTCCCTCTCAGAAGCTAGAGGAAGTCTGCTTGAATCTCAGCCTAGCAGTCCCTTTACAGGGCCAGCTGCAGCCTGATTGGGGCGTGGCCCAGCTGCAGCTGTTTCCCCAATCAGCCCAGGGTTTTCTCTCTCAGGCCTTGGCTACACTGGGGCTTTACAGCACTGCAACTTTCTTGCTCAGGGGTGTGAAAAAAAAACAACCCCTGAGCGCTGCAAGATACAGCGCTGGAAAGCGCTAGTGTAAACAGTGCCACAGCGCTGGGAGCACGGCTCCCAGCGCTGCAAGCTAAACCCCATCAGGATGTGGAGTACGTGCACATCCCAGCTGGCACTGCGACCACACAGCGCTTTGAAGTTTCAAGTGTAGCCATACCCTCAGTCCTGGCCCTCTCCAAGGGCTGGCTTTTAACCCCTTCTTAGCCGGAGTAGTGTGACTACCCCGCTACAGAGATCCTGTGGGAGCCGAGCTGCAGACACCTTCTAAAAGAGCAAGTGACGCCCCATCCCATAGGGAGGAATGAACCATTCCAAACCCTTGTTTCCATTCCTTTGGGTTATGGGATTTGCTGGTGCCTCCTGCAGCTCAGATTTCCCCAGAACTAGGGGAGTCGTTGCTCCTGACATTTTTAAGCAGCCACAGAATCTGTTTCCTGTGGACAGTAGGGCCAGGTTCACAGGAAGGATAAAAGCTGAATCTTCTAGTGAAACCGTTGCATCGCACAGTTTACAAGGGTAGTAATCATCACAGAGTTTTTGCCTGGCTTCAGATGGAGACTGTATGCTGACAGGCACACGGGGGCAGGGAAATCCAGGGCCGAGGGCCGCAGAATCCACAAAGGTCCAGGCAGTGAACAGTGCAGTCTGCACCCAGGGGTCATTGTGATAGATAAAATGATTAAGGCTTTGCTGTTCTTGTGGAATAGTGACCTGCTTTCATAACCAATACCAAACATTGCTAAGTACTTTGGTCAAGGAGAACAACGTGGAATGTTTAGAGTGTATCAACAGGCAAATAGACCTATGTACCCCACGTCTGCAAACCCGGGAAAATGCTGCTGTGTCAGTGTGGTTGAATATGACAGAAATAATGGTATATATAGGTAATAATATTATGTTATGTTCACTCCTCGGCATTAGTCGGGGAGGGCACCCGCTCAGTGACCGTAATCATAAAGGATCTGTAAATAAAACTCATCAGTCTTGTTCTGGTGCTCCTTGGAGTAATTGATAGCTCCCGGGAAACGAGCCCTTTGGCTACAAATTGGCGACGTCCGCCGGCACCCTCTGTAGAGGCGCGATGGTACAGGAGGCTAGTGAGCTGGTACTGAGAGAAGTGGCCACCATTCGAGCTGATTGTGCAGCTCGTGCTTGGACCACCTCGGCTGACCAGGGGAGCGGTGTCCTCTTTAGAGACAGGTCCCAGAGGAACAGAGGCATGAGTTTACTTCTTCCAAGTCCCAGAGCCGGACGCCGGCCACTCCGAGCGGTAAGTCGTTAACCTTAGGGCTGAGGAGTATGGCCCCGAAGTGTGGTTGATAACGGAAACTTTGTAGACAGCCTGTTATGGGAAGGTGCATGCATGTTAGTACATGTTGAGTTCTGTGAACTGTTTCGTGTTCCTTAGTCTTGTGGTTTGGTTGGATTAGCAGGCAACGGCCAATGAGTAATGTTGGTGCCTACACACATCAGTTTTATGGTCCGTTGTGGATCATTATTGGGGATTTGGAGACAACCCCAGGGACTGCTTCTTGTTCATAGTAGGAGGTAATCTGTTGCTCCTTCTCATTGTAAGTTGGAGGCCGAAATTGGGTGAGTAAGTCCTATGCAAAATGCAACCACGGTTGAGGCATAAGCTGACTCCACAGCCGCCCCAAGAACTCCTGCAAGGGGAAACCCCAGTGACAGCGATATCTTGGTTGCAAGAAGGGTCAGTCTCGCACCCTGTGACCTGGAGTGCAATCTGCAGCAAACTGATTTGCTAGTTAAAAAGAATAGGGTTCTACTCGCAGAGCTTTTTAACTCTGGAACAGCCCTGGGTATGTATGTTAGATAATTGGATGGCGTTTTGGCACCGAGGCAGATTATGGTACAGTATTAATGTAAAGATGATTTGATTAATTTTGCAGCGAGATTAGAATGGCCAACACTTTGGGGTGGAATGGCCAATGGTGGTAACAAGGAGCCACACTAGTGGCACCCAGGAAAGTACACTGCATGAGATGCCCCCTCCGCGAAATCTTCGTAGGGGCCACACTGTGCAAGGGAATGCCTGCATGAGATGCCTTGCGAAGCGAGACGTACTGTGATATATGTTCCGTTCGCAACAAGTGATTTGTATAACTGGAAAACAGCAGAATCCCCCATTTTCCGAGGATCCGGCCCCCTGACGGCAATTTTTGAAAATGTTGATAACAGCGCATAACCCAACATGGGGGATATGCAGTTGCATTGAATGTTTTATTAACCGATGACAAAGACGTATGGTTTTGTCAAAGGCCCGTGAGTGGGTAGCACAGAGACATATGCACATGTAGGTTCAGTGACTGATCTATTGCCCGAGAAGGACCTGCACTGGTCACATAATGAGGTGGGGGGTCAAAGACATCAAAACTATGCCACTGCTATAGTGCAGGGTATGAAGCGTTGCATTCGAAAAACCCCTAATTGGGCCAAATTATACAATATAAGGCAAGAAAGGAAGGAAAATCCAGCAGCCTTTTATGAGCGCCTGTGTGACACCTGTAGAAGGTACACTGACTTAGACCCGGGGGATCAAAATGGGAAGCGAGTATTAATTCCCTCTTCATGGCCAATCCTATGATGATATTAGAAAGAAATTGCAAAAAGGTGGAGGGGCATCAGGAAAGAATATAGAGGAACTGTTGCAAATTGCTTTAAAGGTGTATGATAGACGAGATGAGGAGGAACGGAAAAAGGGGGCACGGGCCCTTGCAATGGCTTTAAGAAAGGGAAACGAAAGATTGAAAAGCAGAGGAAAGAGTGGAGTGTATATACAGAAATAGAGGGAAAACAACGGGGTCCCCGCTTTAGGACGAAACCAGTGCGCCATTGCAGACAGGAAGGACATTGGAAGAATGAGTGTCCCAACAGAAACCTATAAGACAGGGACGTAGGACTGAGACCATACCACCCCCAAGTCTTTACAATACAGGGGGATTCGGACAACAAGTCTCCCCAATGAGGAGGCCGAGGGACCCAGCGGCCCTCTTAGCAGCGCAAGCTGCTAGACTGGATCCCATGGTACAAATTAAGGTAGGGGACTGCCGATTGAAGCCTTGATCGATACCGGGCTGCCCTGAGTTTACTCCCCCCTTAAGACAACACCGCCAGGCAGAGCCCCAGGTCATGCTATTGTCCAAGGGATTGAAGGACAAAACGTGGTATTAGCAAAAACCCTCCCCTTTTTAGTAAAAGTGGAGACCATCAGATCTCCCACAGTTTGTTTGTCACCCTTCGTGCCCCATTGCATTGCTGGGACGAGATATCCTCACCAAACTGCAGGCGGAAATCTCATTCAACAATGGGAATATTGAAGTACGATTGCCTAAACAACAGGCCTCTAATTATATAATGGCTCTAATGAGTGCTGGAACTTTTTATTCGACTGCCAGGATACAAAAGAGGATTTGAATGCCAAGGGTTGACCCCGAGGTTTGGGCGGAGACAGGGGGCATTGCACGAGCTCGGAATGCTTCCCCAGTACGAATTAAGCTTAAAGAAGGAAGCAGCCCGGTTCGTGTCCGACAATACCCTCTAAAATTAGCAACACAAATTGGGGCTAAAACCCTTAATTCTAAAGTTTCTACGGTGTGGGTGGCTTAGGGAAGGCACATCCCCGTACAATACTCCAATAATAGGGGATACCCAAACCTAATGGACAGTACCGTTTAGTACAGGACCTAAGACAAGTTAACAAACTTGTAGAGGCCCCCTATCCAGTTGTCCCGAACCCCCATACTATCCTGGGCCAGGTTCCCAAAAATCATGGTTGGTTTTCTGTCATAGATTTGAAAGATGCTTCTTTTCCATACCCCTTGACCCCGAATCTCAAAAGCTGTTTGCTTTTGAATGGGAAGATCCGGATACCCATTATAAGGCTCAGTATCTGTGGACTGTTATTCCACAGGACTGACCTGTGCCCCCGAGATTTTTGGCGGCCAGCTAAAGAGAGACCTTGCCCCATTCCTGGCTAGACACCCCTCATGTAACATAGTTCAGTACTGTGACGATTTGCTTTTAAGTACTGAAACAGAGGCAGCCTGTAAGGAGCAAACTGTGGAGCTCCTTAATTATCTTGGCAGACAGGGATATAAAGTCTCCAAAGGCAAGATCCAATTGGTTAAACAGCAGGTTACCTTTCTTGGGTATCAGCTGACGCAGGGAAGTTGTAGCTTAGGTAAAGAACGGATTTCGGCTATACTCGATAGTCCCCAACCACGAAATCCACGCGAACTTAGGGCTTTCTTGGGCTGACCGGATTTTGTCGGCTCTGGATCCCTGATTATGGAGGAAAAGCCAAACCCTTATATGAATCATTAACCAAGGAAGGCTTGCTTCATTGGACATGGACTAGGGAGATGGAGAAAAGCATTTCGAGAGCTTAAAGCGGCGTTAATTCAGCCACCTGCCTTGCTCTCCCGGATCCACGAAAGCCATTTACCCTATATGTCCATGAACGGAAAGGGTGGCAACTGGACTCCTATGCCAACGATCAGGACCAACCTGGCGGCCTATTGGCTATTACTCAAAGGTGTTGGACCCCGTCGCCAGGGGATGGCCTGCTTGTTTGCGCGCTGTTGCTGCCACAGCTCTTTTAGTACAAGAAGCTGAAAAATTAACCCTGGGTGGAGACACTGAGGTTGTAGTCCCACATGGAGTACCTCAAATATTAGGAACAGGGGCCGGAGACAAACATTTAAATCCCAGCCGGCATTCACGATACGAGGTAGGACTCTTGTTAGCCCTAACTTGACTTTCCGACCTGTCAGCTCCCTTAACCCGGCAACCTTGTTGCCTGACCCTCGGGACCCCTGTGAGTCCAGACCCACTCACGATTGTATTGAGGTCTTGCAACAAGAAATTAAACCACGCCCAGACCTCTCGGACATACCCTGGCCTAACCCTGATATAGAGGGATATGTAGATGGATCTAGTTACGTGGTAGATGGTAAACGGTATACCGGAGCAGCAGTAGTAATTAAAAATAATGGAATCCACAAGTTTAAATTAAACCCAAATTGGTCTGCCCAAGCAGCAGAGTTAGTGGCCCTTATTGAGGCCCTCCGAATGGGCACAGGAAAAAGTCTTAATTTGTATACTGACAGCCGTTATGCTTACATGGTGGTGCATGCCCACGGGACCCTGTGGAAAGAGAGGGGATTTATCACAGCCTCAGGCCAAAAGATAGCACATGGGGCCTTATTAAAACCCTACTGGACGCTCTAATGCTCCCACTACGAGTCGCTGTAATTCATGTGCGTGCACATGGCAAAACCCCTCAGATGGAACAGCGAAAATATAATCAACTAGCTGATCAGGCTGCAAGGGAAGCAGCACAGGATGGGGCTACATGGCTCCTTCTAGCAAAAGATACTGAATGTAAGCCCCCCCCCGCAGTATACAGCCGAGGAGACACGATACGCCCAAAGTGTATAGGGCCCGCCTGCTCCCCTCGGGGTGGTGGAAATTGCCTGGAGGGAGATCTTTGTGCCTCAGCCGATCTTAAAAGAGACTCTTCGGCTCATACACAAAGAAGGGCATATGGGGTCAGCAGCTATGGTTGAATTAGCCACCCGAACTCTCAAAGGACTAAGGATGCATATGGAAGCCCAAAGGATTGTTAACACGTGTCCTATTTGTCAACGAACAAATCAAAAAGGGCGTGGGCCCCAGCCCCAATGGGAGGTCAGCCCTGGGCCACGTATCCGTTTCAGAGATGGCAAGTTGATTTTGCCGAAATGCCCCATGTAGGGGCTACAAATACTTACTTGTCTTTGTTGATCAACTAACTGGGTGGGTGGAGTGTTTTCCCCACCAGACATTGCCAGGCCCGAGCTGTCACTAAGGCCTTAGTACAGGAAATAATTCCCCGATATCATGTACCGGAGGTTATTAATTCTGATCAGGGGAGTCACTTTCTTTCAAAAATAACACAGGAAGTGTCTCAAGCCTTAGGCATACAATGGAATTTTCATACAGCGTGGCAACCTCAAAGTTCAGGACAAGTGGAGAGAATGAATCGAACACTGAAAGAAACCCTTACCAAACTATGCATGGAGTCAGGACTGAAATGGTTAGACGCCTTGCCCCTAGTTTTAACCCAACTGCGAAGGGCCCCAAGAAAAGGGACGGCCCACACACGGTCTCGCTCATCAGCCACGCTGCAATTAAACTCCTTGGGAGCGACAGGTGGACGCATCACATGCGGGTGAAACGGTTCTTCACTCCTGACATGGGGACAGAACCACCAGAGGAGGACACCAGCCCTCTGTCCACCCCAGCTCCGGAGGCCCGGGGAGGCACAGGTGAAACTTCAGACGACTGGACCGATCCTCTGCCCACCTCGGCACTGGAAGCCCGAGGTGGCACAGGAAAAGCTCCGGACTGGACTTACGAACCACTAGAAGGACTGAAGGTTTGTTTAAGAAATAATAATGCAAGTATTATTCCTAATTTTGGGTATATACCTTCATCACTGTTATGGTTGGGAAAATACATTTTTAAAACTAGGGGAAACAATAGAGAAATCCTTCAATCTCAGTAACTGTTGGGTATGTGGAGGACCAGGGGACTTAAATGAATGGCCATGGGTAGCCCAACCAGTACAGCCCAAATGGTGGATCAGTAACTTAAGCATGGTTCGTAATGGAACGGAAGTGTGGACTAAGGATAATAGTCCATGGCGACTCTATTCTTCTGGATTGGGTGTTCTTTGCCTTAATCGAACAAGACAGGAAGGAGTGCAAGTAGGAGAAAGTAAGTGTGAATGGACTTTGTCCCCGGGATTTGATTGTTGGGATCCCGATTGTTTGCCATACAATTGTTCTAAATATCAAGGGCGATGGAACCACACCCATGTAAGGCTGACTAATGACAGCTGGGTAGCCTGTTCCTAACGGCATTATGACTGGGACAGTTGCAAAGCAATAAGACAGGACGAGTTCTTTAATGACTACCTCTTTTTAAGTTGCCAACGAGATAATACCACTAGCAAGAACCATGTAATACGGTACTATCGATGGGCATGGCAACACTATAATGGGACCCGAATGACCCACTTTAAGCAATTTTGGTCTAGTACCAATCAACCAAAGTGGGGCTGTAATTGTATATGGAAGACGGGAGCAGAGGCATGGAAATGTGAGCATTGCAATTCCGCCGGTGAATCAGTTATTCTGCCCAGCTTATGGGGGGACCTTTAGGGCCCGGTGATCATTTATATTTTGAGCAACCACGAACACACAACTCAAGGGCTCTGTCAACTGGAAGAGATTCTGACCCCTGGGATGAACCCTTTGCTAATGGGACGTGGGCCCTAAAAGGCCGTTACTGGATTTTTGGACAATATGCTTACCAACGATTACTGCCAAATTGGTCAGGAATATGTTATGTAGGATATATTAGACCCCTATTTTTCTTACTACCTCTCCTACAGGGAAATACCTTAGGAATCAAAGTATTATGATGTCTCATAAGGGAAAAGCTGGTATTTGATTTACTTGACCTCGGAAGCTCCCCAAAAAAGATTTTTTGGGGGAACAAGCGGAGTGCTCCTGAAAGATCAATAGAACATTATGGACAGACTTGGGAACCCTGCCGTGAGCTAGTAACGGGGCCATGGGAATATTTATAACCTTAAATCGATATTAGGACTGCAGGCTGTTTTGGAGTAATAACCAACCAAACCGCCACACCGCGCTCGACCTTTTAGCTGATCAAGGTGAGCAAATGAGACACCACATTTTATCAACAATTTTAGCCCTTGATTATTTTACTAGCAGAGGAAGGGGGTAGGGGATTGTGTGCCAAATTAATATGACGTCTAATGTTGTTTACAGATAGACTGATAATGGAAAAGGCATTCCAAACAGTACAAGAGAAAATCGAGAAAGCTAGCCCATTGTCCAGTTCAAACATGGGCATGGAGTGGAACACAGCTGGCTTACTTCCTGGTTGCCACAAAAGAGTGGCTCGCAGGGTTTCCTCTTCTGTTGTATTGTTATTATGGCGCCTATTAGCTTTAGCTGCCTCGCTCCCTGCCCTTTAAGTTAGCATTAATTTGACGAATGCTAATCAAATTATAAATGCAACAGATATGGTAACTATTCGGCCGGTAA
This sequence comes from Chelonoidis abingdonii, assembly GCF_003597395.2. Lineage (NCBI taxonomy): Eukaryota > Metazoa > Chordata > Testudines > Testudinidae > Chelonoidis > Chelonoidis abingdonii. The sequence continues at coordinate 146,239,847 of NC_133773.1, read as the reverse complement.
AAAAAAAAAAAAAAATACTGAAGATTGGATTACTAAGCTCTCAAATGCTTTCATAAAAGGGGGTAATTGATAGTAAAATGCATTAAGGCTTTGCTGTTCTTGTAGAAATAAGTGACCTGACTTTCATAACAATAACCAACAATTGCTAAATACTTTGGCTCAAGCTGAGAACAACGTGGATTGTTTAGAGCTGGTATAAAGGCAAATAGACTAATGTTACCCTGTAGCGAGCGGATGTGGCTCCCCTCCGTCCCCAGGGAGGGTTGAGCGCCCGTCCATCTTCCCAGGATGGAACTTTCCGGGCGGAAGCCCCCCTCAAAGGTAGGTGCGACCGGAAGCATAAAAGCCGGGCGGGCCTTCCAGTTGCAGCCCTCTCTGCCGGCAGAGCGACGTGTCGGCCGACCCTCGTCGCTGGGAGGCTGCGGAGCTCAGAGGACAGGGATCAGGCTTGCCGAGCCGACGCAGCCACCACGACGCTGAGCTGCCGGAGCTACCCCGCAGCAGCTTACGATGCGGAGCCACCAGAGCTAACCCGCCGTAACTACGACGCGGAGCTCCCAAGCTGCCCGCCCTTACTTACGGCCAGAGGAGCCTCGCGACCAGGACCTGGCCAGCTGCCAGAGCGCTCCGACCTACACCTGCCCGGACTGGGAGGAGCCGAATGGGGTGGACACCTGCGGACCATGGAAGTTGAAGGGGGATTGGAAGTAGCCCGGGGGCGGCTGACTATAGTCAGGCGCAGACGGCCCTGAGCCTATGGCTGTGTGTCTCGGGCGGGATCCCCATTTGAAACCCCTAGTCAGTGTGTTTCCGGTCCGATCCCACTGACTCCTAGCGGCGATCCACTACTAGGGCCCCGGGCTGGACGCCAGAGGAGGGGTGCGGCCTGACGTTACCCCCTGCCAACCCCCCCGATAGCCCGGGGCCACGAACCCCCCTTTCACCGCCCCAATTGACTCTGCCTACTGCCTCTTGCCCTGCCCCAAAAGGCCAGAGCTTATTGACCTGTCTGTTTGGTGCCTCCGCGCCGAAGCAAGGCTGGGCCCCAGTGACTCTGCCTACTGCTCTGCCTGACCCCCAAGGGCCAGAGCTTATTGTCCCGGTTTGTTTGGTGTCCGCACTGCCATCAGGCTGGACCGCTCTTGATTTGCTGTTGCCCTCAGGTCCGCTCCACAGGACCGACGCCCGGCGGTGGACCGCGGACCCTGAGTACAGACAAGGGACAGCACGAGGCCTCTGTGGCTCCCCTCCTCCCCAGGGATTGGTTGAGCCCCGGCCCCCTCGTCACAACCCCACGTCTGACCAACTCCGAGAAAATAATGCTGTGTCGTGTGTCTGACTATGACGTGAATAAGGGTCTATTATGTTAATAATAACTATTATGTCATCAGTGTGTCACTTCCTCTGGCATTAGCAGGGAGGGCACCCGCTCAGCTGATCGTATAATAAAGGTCTGTATAAAACTCAGTCTTGTTCTCTGTGCCTCCTTGGAGTAATTGACTAGCTCCGGGGAGAACGAGCCCATTTGGCTAACAATTGGAGACATGGGGTTAGATTTCCTGTGGCTGGAAAGGACTCTCCATAATTAGAGACTATTAAAGTAAGAAAATTCTTCACCTTATCGTTTAGCAATTCTTCATCTCGTAGCCCACAGGACTATTTCGCTAGCTATTCTATCCTACTAATCCAGCCAGCTGTATCAAATAATATGTTTCTCTTCCTGAATCAATCCATTTCATATCTGACTCTTATATTTTATCAGTATTAATTCCTATGACATTAGGATGTGTTGAGGCAGATGATACGTGTTCCCTAATAATTATACATAGAATAAGTTTTGCTGAACTGCAAGAAGCCTACGGGCCTGTATCCAGTAAGATCAGCAAATAGCTAAAAGTATGATCAATAAAGAGTAAGGCAGCATGAAAACTGGCAACCTTTGGCACAGATAGGAATGGTCCCTGAACTATGCGGAACCAAAGGGAGGAACTACACACAACACTGAACAGCTTATCCGGTGTTGGTAACCGCAGGGCACACCACAAACCTGGAAGTCGCCAAGAGAGCCTAGGTTGGCAAGTTTTGGAGTGAGATAATCCTTATTAATATGCAGAGAGCAAATGTCATAATCCACTAACCTATTGGAGAAGAGTTCCCATACATTTCTTAGGGTACGGAAATAAGGTTGGGCCTGAATCACATAGCATCAGGATCCTATAAAATACCATGTTAAGATATCAGAGGGAGCTTTTTCTTTTCTTTTTATCTACTTATCATTCTATCGTCCATCCCACTATCAGCTCAACAACCCTAACCATTGGGGAAGCCAGCACCATCGTGTGATTGGGCCTGCCAGGAGTAAGGAGTGGTCCTTCACCTCCCGTTACCGGGTCCTCAAGGAAGGGTCGGAGTACGTTAGGTTAAGATACTTACAATAGGAATGTTGCCACCAGGAGTTTTGGAATTCTTTTACTGCTCCACAGTTATAAGTTTCATTGCATTTATTATTCTTTTGTTAATCTCAATAAAGCTTTTATCAATTTGGTATTGTCCTCAGGGTAAGTGTTTTTGCCAAGGACTCCTGATATAGAACTCTGAGTTCTCGGAGCCTGTAGTCTGAATTGGACAAGAACCTATAAATCTTCTGGTTGGATGAGATCAGTGAGGAGCCATAACAACTAACCCATAAAATTCAGGTCAACAATCTTTATAGTTCAATATCCTCATTCAGTGTCTCTGTTATCAGAACTCAGTTTTATTTGACTGGGGAAGTTATGGAGAACACGCTAACCATTTAATGTCAACATTTCTTATCACTTTCAAACATGGATTTTCAGGGGACTTTTACTTAAAGTTCTAGCATCACACTTGTAAATTAGTAAAAGAAATCTTGGTAGTAAGTTTACCTGTTGCATTTTGAGGGATTTTTTATTTTAGGGTCTTGATAATTGCTCCCCAAAAGTAGGCACCCTGGTCAAAACAGTATAATGTGTGTGTGTGTGTTTTCTCTCCAGCCAGCTTGTGCGCTTACTGTGAATCTACATTATCCCAGACCTAGCGGATCCTATCTGGATTCATTTTTGGATGGCCTTGAATTCTCTCTGTTTCCCAGCCAACCAGCACTGGAAGCTCTGATAAGGTTTTCTCCACTCCATGTATCTCACAAACAATAGGAGCAGGGGGAGGGAGGGCATTTATACCTCTTTCTGCACAGCAGGGTGCTTTTGATGAAGTGATTTTGTTTGCTAAGGCAGTCTGGTGGCATGGCACACACTCAGCTCTGGTTCAACTGGACTCATGGCTAATAGCCCCGGAGCTGTAGGCTCTGAATCTGCTCCTCTATTCAACAAAGGACAAGGAAATTCAGGGCTGGGCTGTGGAATGGGATATGGGGCCTTTCACAATTTCTAATGCCACATTCTAATCTGGTTTCAAAACTGACTGGCTCAAGGGCAGGGAGGGGATAGGGGGCCGTTCCTCTCTATAGGGCACAGACTCCAATCTGTCCTCAAGGCAGGGGGACAGGCTGGTTTAGGATGGTAGGGAATGGAACACAGGGTCTTTCCCTTCTAGGGGATGCTGACTCTGATCTGCCCCCAGGGTGGGGATCTGGTTGGTTATGGGGGGTGGGAATGGGACACAGGGCCTTTCCACTCTAGGGGGCACCAGCTCTGATCTGGCCACAGGGCAGGGCACTGGCTGTCTCAGGGGGCAGAGAAAGGGACCTCCCCCCTCTTGGGGGCATCAGCTCTGATCCCACCCCATGATGGGCACTGGCTGGTTATGGGGTGGGAATGGGACATGCGGCCTTACCCCTCTGGGGGGTGTTGGATCCCATCCAGCCCTGAGGCAGGGGACTGGCTGGTTGGGGGTGAAGGGCAGGGAATGGGACACAGTCTTTCTGAGGGCTGTCGATTCTGATCCAGCCCCAGGGTGGGGACTGGCTGGTTATGAGGGGTGGGAAATGGGGCTTTCCCTTTTCTGGAGCACAGGTACCAGTCTGGGGAGAGGGACTAGCTGGCTCAGGGGTTGGTGGCTCCTGTCTGCACTGCCCACTGTCCCGACTCCCCCCTTGGCTGGAACCTGCCTCCAGCTGCTCTGGCCTAGTGCAACCCCCCACCTCCCCAAGCCCCCACATGGGCTCACCCAGGGGGGCTGGAACAACCTGAATAGAGGGGTGCTGAGAGCCACTGAACCAAACTGCAAACCCTGCATATGATGGAAACTGCTTCCAGCCAGGGGGTGCAGCCTGCAGCTCCCCTACATCCAGCCCCCACTGCCCCGCCCTCTCGCAGGGAGATGCAGCTGTGTGTCCTCCCCCGCCCCGCTTGTCAGGCTCCTGCTCAGGCTTTCCAGCCTCCCGGGGGAGGGGTCTCGTTCCAGCTGACCTCTGAGCCCCTTACCACCGCCGCCCCCTCCGCACAGCAGCTGGCCCGAGAGCCTTCTCCTCTGCAGCAGCAGCAGCCCGTGTCCCCACCCCCGGGCCGGGGCGGGGGCAGGGAAGCGGAGTGTGAAGGGGGGGCAGGCGAGCCCAGCCAGACGCAGGCAGCCGAGCAGGACGCGGGACGGCTGGGCTGGATCCCGGCCATGCGCCCCGCGGGCAGGCGGGCTCGGCGCCGGGGAGCAGGTACGGGGATCAGAGCGGGGGCCGGGACACGGGCCTGACCCCTCCGCCTGGTGTGGATGCGGGGTAACGCGGCTCGCGCCGGGCGAGGAGACCGGGCTCCCGGGAACAGCTGCGGTACCTCGCCGCCTGCGCTTCCCTCCAGCGCGGGGAGGTTCCCCGCGCCCCCAGCCCCGCAGGGCGGGCTGGGCTGTTTGGGGCCAGGTACCCGGGTGGCTGCCGGCGGAGGGGGCGTCTCCCCGGCCAGACTCGCTCCCCGCCGCGCCGCGCTGTTAAGTGGGTGCTAAATCCGCCCCGCCCCCGGGCGCCCTGCTGGGGGTCACCCAACGCTGCTTCTCCAGGGCTTTGGCCGGGCCAATGACCAGGTATTTCCTGGGCTCCGATCGCCGGGGGGGCTGGGACAGGCGCTGCGCCCTCTGCTGAGAGCACGTGGCTCAGGGGGATCGGGGCACCGCTGGAATTAGCCCCTTCCCCCTCCCCAAAAGATTAGTCCTCTCCGAGCTTCCCCTTCCTCTCCCACCCGCACCTGCAATGTTGGGTGACAACTTCACCCTCTTGGTGCTGTGTGACAGACCCACGCAAACTGAGCACAAAGCAAATGAAAAAACCATGTCGGGGAGGGGGGATACCCCTGTTTTCCTCTCCCCTCTAGTGACCTCAGGCCCTGGCCATGGGGTTCCCCCCCCGCCCCCCCGGGGTGAACGCTGCTTGAGCAGAGCCATGGCCGGGGACCCGGGGTTATTTTGTTAGCTTTGAGTTGAGAGCTCCTTGTTGGTCCTTTGTAACAGCAGCAGGCAGAAAGTTTGCACGTAGAGATGGGATTTGGTTTTCTGACTGATGTCCCTTTAACCCCGTGTGTTTGGTCACCTAATGCAGCCCAAGCCTGCTTTCCTGTGGGCTGCTGGGCTGTACCTACTAGCAAAAGGCCCCAGCTCTCTCCCTGCACCAACGCATTTGCCCTGGAATTTGGACGCATTGGAGGTAATTGCTTCACTTTCCTCTGTACTTCCAGGTACCTTCACAGCTGATCACAGTGGTGACTCTCGGGTGGGCACTTCCTGGCAGTTGGTGACTGGCTGGGTGAAGGGTCTGAAGGAAGCAGATGGTGCTGACTGCAGGCCTGGGGGGCTCTCCTCTGCTTTGGTGCCAGTTCAGAGAAGGGGTTAAAAACATAACGAACCAAACCCTCTTCCATCTTGGATGAGCCCAAATGACCCTTGCCTGGAGGCACGGAGACCTAAAGATAGCTGTTGTGTCCCACTTGTGGCTTTTAAGCTAATGGAAGAACTTACTCTTGGTTTAGCCGTGTCTACACTAGGGATATTTTTCTGAAAGCTGTGGCTGGTGGCGGAGAGCTAGAGAGGGCTTCTGTCTCATGTAATGCAAACCTGTTAGTATAGCAGTTCACATCTCAGCCCTGCAATGGACAAGTTCACGGACATGTCTTTGGATAGACTCTGACATTTCACAGTAAGCTGGAGCTGTGCAGCCAAATAAAGAGGCATAGAAGATGCTGTCTCTGTAGGATGGTGTAGCCTTCCTGATTAGGTTGGTTGATGCTGTAATGCAAGGAGAGATCCCATGTTCCCAAGACATGTGGGTGACAGGGGCTGGATCACTTGATGATTCCCTGTTCTGTTCATTCCCTCTGGGGCACCTGGCACTGGCCACTGTTGGCAGACAGGACACTGGGCCAGATGGACCTTTTGTCTCACCCAGTCTGGCCGATTGTATGTTCTGTAAGGTGGTTTGCTGAGCATAACTAATTAGGATTTAGGATTAGTTTGGTATGAGGAACTGATGGGCAGGTGACAGGAAGCCACAAATTAAGGGCAGTTATAGGAGAGCTGACTGATGGGAAGTGTGACACCACAAGGTTATTGACAGTTGAAGAAGAGTCTAAGGAATATGTATAACCAGAAGTTACAGGTGTCAACATTGGGGATGTTACAGAAATACCATGGCAACTAACTGACAAAAGCTAATGCGGTAAATAGGTAACTATGTAACAGTATGGTGACCCCCCCCCCCCGAGATATGGGTGTGGGAGCTGAGATAAGAAAAAGAGGCCAAGACGCATGAAGTCAAGGGTCTGTCAGCGTAACCCACTGTAAGGGATAAGCCCTAGCCAGGAAAACTGTGATCAACCTGCTGACAACCACCTAGGAACTGTCTGGGATGGGGAATGTGGTAAGTAATGCAAGTTCTGGTCATGGGCCCTGCTGGGGAGGCGTTTGCCTGCTTGGCTAATAATGATAATGGTTAAAGAAAGGGCAGCGTGGTGTCCTGCTCGCCTCTCACCCGTAGCTGATCTGGTGCCGACCCTACCCAGACCACTGCGGTACAGACCCCCCTGCCCTGGGGTGGGCCGAGAGTAACTTAACCCCCACCTGGGGCTGCAATGCAGTCTAGTCAGTATTGCTGTAGGAACTGGATGCTTGTGCTTCCTCACTTAGGCTTATTGTTGCAATAACATAGTTCTTAGCTTTTCTCTCTCAGACATTGAAATTGCTCTGTCAAAAGTGCCCAGTTAGGGCCCTGTCTACCCCGAGGGGGAAGGTGGTGGTGGTGGGAAGGCAGGTACAAGAGCAGCATCCCAAACTTTTGCTAAACTAAACCTACAAAGGAAAAAAAACTAGGGGGGAAATGTGGGCCCCAGCGAAGTCCAAGGGAGCTCTGCCCTGGGCTGTGGTAGGCCAGGGTTTCGCCCCGGGGGTGTGCCCTGCGCTTTGTGTCTTGGCAATGGAGAGAGGCCGGAAAGCTGTGCACAGTTGTTGCTCCTGTTCTGTTTTTTGTACCTTGGCGCTTGTCTGTGCGCAAGTGGCTCTAACTTTGCTGGCCTGGTGAAAGCAGCCCAGCCCCTAGCGCTGAGGCCATCCTGCCAGGATAAAAGGGCTTTGAGCAATGTAGTTACTCGCAGGTGGGATGGGGACCAAGCCACACATCTCAGTATTGTTACACCAGTGGATGGGTCTTGCATCGGTGTAACAGTACCCGTGGGTGAGCATGTCCCTACCCAAGGTAGCACATATGGTGTGGAATGAGCAAGAGTGGAGCCTGCAGAGAGAGACTCGGGGAGGAGGGGGCGGGGGGGGGGGTCTATGGAGACCAGAATGGGCAGAAGCTGCTGAACTCGTCCCAAGGGCTCTCATCCTCTGCAGCGGGTGTTAACAGCCTGAATCCCACCCCCCTTTTCCCCAGTTGATGGGGATTCACAGGTGGGTCGGTGTCCTGTAACCCCTCACCTGTAAAAACAGGGCAGCTGCTCTAATGTTAAAGTCATGCCCAGGAACAAGACAAGCCCTGCCGAGGGGGAGGCTGCCATAGCGGGTTGGGCCTGGGCGGCCGGGCAGTGCTTTCGCTGGCATAGCGATGTCAGCCAGGAATGTGGGGGAGGTGGGAGAGAGAAACGCAGGAGCTGTGCTGGCAAAGTTCAGGCTCCACGCAGTTCTGGGGCCCGTGGGCAGCGCAGCCTGTTCCAGTCAGAGCCCTGGGGGTGTCTAAGCCACAGTCTGAGCTGGGCTGTTTCCAGTGTGTCCGCAGACTCCCCTGTGACCTTGGCCCTCCCTCCGCTCCCATCTGCAGAGCAGTCCCTCGCGCTCCCCCTTTACTGAGGCTGGGCGTTCCTGGGGGCCAGGCCTGCCTCTTTGTACAGCACCTGGCACAGTGGAGCCTGGATTTCTCTCTGGCACTGTCGTATAAATCTTCACTCCAGGCTAAAGGAGCCAGAAAGGGCACAGCCCTGCTTCTCTGCCCCCCGCCCCCTTCACAGCTCTCCTTGGAAAAGCCACAGGGCGAAGTGGAGCTGAAAGGCTCGTTCTTTCCTGTCGGGCCTCCAGGGGCAGGGCCGAGTTGGCGCCGGTCGGGGTCTGCGTGGTTCAGTGTCTGAACGTCAGGCCCAGTGCTCTGTGGTGCGGAGGTAGGAACGCTGGGCCATGCACACTCTCTGAGGTTGCTGCTGCCAACGCCTGGCCCCGGGCCAGAGAACGGGCTGGGTTCTAATGGGCTGTCCCGGAACGGGTGGGGGAGCCGGTGGAAAACAGGCAGGGTAGCTGGGTAATTAAGGGCCCTATTCATCCTGGCTCTGTGCCTGGTTCATCCTTTGCCCCAGTGCCAGGGGGTGGCCCACGCTATGCGGCGTGTCTCGGTGCAGGGCAAAAGCAGAGCCTGTCTCCGAATCCCAGCCTGAGTTCCCCTGGTCTCCGCTCTGCCTCCCGCCCGGCAAGGAGCAGCAGCCACAGCACTCCAGTGGCGAGACATGGATTGCACCTCGAGTTCCCTTTCTGCGCTTCCTCCTGGGTCCGTCCGACTGGCCTCGCTGGGTCAGTGCCCAGGGCCTAGAGTCGCTTTGGTAGTGCTCGGTTTGGGTTAATGAAGCGCAGACAAAGCTGGATCAGCACAGTACAGCCAGGCAAGGGTTAACACACCTGTCTGCAGAGCAAACCTGAACCTGCTCTGAAACGATGGGCTGATGTCACGCCTCGGTTTTACAACTTTCACGATGGACCCTATGGTTTCCAGACCTGTTCTTGCCCGTTTTGTATCTTGTTTTGAATGACGTTTTCCACAAGTCAGCCGAACTTAGAGGCGTCCTGTGCTAGGTCTCCCTTGGTACCAGGTATAAGGGCCAGGCTTCAACGGGACCAAACACTTTACCCTGTCACTCTGCCATTTCTGTCCCATCCAGCCGTGGCATGCAGCACCCTGACCCAGTGTGCAGTTTGTGAAGCCTCCACGTAACACCTACCTCGTCCTTGATTGTTTCTACGGGTACCAGGAAGAGGGGTCACCTGCAGTTTACCTGCTCCCTTGGCCCAAGTGCAAAGCATGCTGGGAGGATGGTCCATACATTTTTCTCTTAGCAGAAGTACAAAGGGTTTGGGGGAAGCGTGACCTGAATACACGTCAGAGTTAGAACCCAACAGCTGCTCTTGTGCTTCCTGTTGGCGCTGCACCTGATCTTGGCCGACAGCTCTGTGTTTGGCCTCCCTATGCTGAGGGCAGCACACGGGCAGCCCGTGTGTTTTTTCTGGGAGGTGCGGAGGCCGTTCCTAGCGTGCGTGGAGGAGGATGCAGGCTTCAGTCTCCTCTCTCTTCTCTCCTGAGCAGGGCTTTTCTTGCTGAGGAGCTGCCGCCTGCAGGAACCATGGTCACTTTCTTCACGCAGGAAGTCCAGCAACTGCTGCACAACAAGTTTGTGGTGATTGTGGGGGATTCCGGTGAGTCAGCCTAAGGGAATGCCGGAGCCCCCCAGCATGGGGGGTGGGTTCCCTTGACCCCTCTCGGCCATGGTAGAGCCGAGCTGTCTTTGGCTCTAAGTCCAAAGGGGTTTTTCCTGAGTGCCGGACTGAAAGCACCCTGCAGCGCCAGCGAGGCTCTCTGCCTTGTCAGCAACCATGGTCTTGCCCTGGCTTGTACAGACAGAGCGGCTGCGTGGGGTAACCCCCTTCCTCAGCCGTTCTGGCTGGGTACAGGCAGAGGGCAGCCAGGACTCGCCACCTGGTGCGGGGGGGCGCGGAGTTGGAGCCCAGCAAGGAGAAAAGTGGATTTCTCTGATTTCCCTCTGGCTGCCCTGTTGTTCTGGCCCCACTCCGTAATTGAAGCTGGGGTGTTCCCTGCGCTGGGTGAGCTGGACCCATGTCTCCGCTCCACAGTACTGCCCTGGCACCCCCAGAGTCCATGCAGCATGACTGCCCTGCCCACCCCCAGCACGGCAGCTGGCACGTCGTCTCATTCCTGACATCTGCCCGCCCGGCTGCAGCCTGCCACGCACTCCTGGCCAGTGCAGACACGCTCGATTCTGAGCAAGAGCCTCTTCCACCCTGCCCCAAATGAGCCCAGGGGCTGGTTCTTGCATTAGAGCCCAAGAGGCGAAGATGTTGCTCCGCCGGAGACAGGCGATCCCTGGGCTATCTGTCTCCATTTTTCCCTTGCAGTCCAGCGATCGGTTTACAAGGACCTGGTGCTGCTTTTGCAGAAGGATGCTCTCCTCAGCCAGTCCCAACTGAAAGCCAAGGTGTTGTGCCTGTGAATCCGGAGCAGCCAATCTCTGTCCCACAGGCCTGGGGAACTCAACCACACCCGGCCGCCATTTCCCTGGGGCACTTATCCAATCTGGGCCTCCGTGCCCATGGGTGCCCCCTGCTGGGCCTTGCGCCCCCGAAAGCCGTTGCTTCTGGTGCAGTCAGCGCTGGTGTGTGCTCCCCCACTGTGGGAACAGCTGAGGCAGAACCAGTTTGGGTGGCCGCTGCTGCTGCATAAAGAGAAGTGGAGAAAACGAATCTGGTTGCCTGGTAACCAGTAGCCGGACAAGCCGGTGCCTTCCCAAAGGCATGCAGAGTGCATGGTCCTGGCTCCAGGCCCGGCTCAGCAGTAGAGGAAGCAGCTACAGCTTGTTGGGTGTGGGCCAGCTGCGTCATCTAGGAGCCGTGTTGCTTGGCAGGGGAGGATGGTTTCTTGTTTCCGGTGGGAGGCTTTGAAACCCAGATGTAGCTGAATAAGCAAAACAGTCCTGGGCCTGGTGCACCCCCCTCCACTCCTCCCACCGGCTGTGGTGCCACATGTAGGATGGGGGATGTCTTGCCACCTGAGCACCCCCTGCTGGCCAGTGTTTGGAATAGCAGTGTCCCACTATGCTCCCCCCTCCCCCGGCTGGGGCTCAGGCACTGCGGCTGTCCAGAGAGAGAGAGTGAAAGTGGTGATGTCCCACAGTGCTGGGGTGGGGCCTTGAGAAGAGGCTGGGGACCTGTGGGGCTCGGGTATTGGGTCCAGGCTTTGTGATTAGACAGCACTGGGCTGGAACTGGGGCTCTGGGACCCAGTCCCAGGCCTTGCCCTGGCTTGCTGTGTCCTGGGGCAGGTCAGCTCCTCTGTGCCCAGGAGGGCTCTCGTGTCGCTCCCTTGCTCACGGGACAGCTGCAGGCACTGGCTTGGTAGCTGGGCGCAGCTCTCTGGGCTGGGACGGACAGAGGACGACCTCTGAGGATGCTAGCCAGACAGCGGCCACGAGAGGGCAGCGCTCCATTGTGGGTAGAGCCCTGCACACGTACAGACTTTATATCCACGGATGTGGGATATCCATGGAGCTGCAGGGCTCTACGGAGCAGTGAAAGCAGCAGCATGTCAGGCTGCCGCTCACAGGAGCCAGTGCCCTGCGTGGGAAGCTCCTCCTATGCGGCTGTACCACCCCCAGCCCTGCCCACTGGGGCAGGCACCAGGCTCACCCGCTGCTGTCCCTGGCCACGCTAGTGCAAGCAAGCAGCTCGCACACACTCGTGCGACTAGGGACAGCTGCTGGTGAGCTGGTGCCTGTCCCAGTGGGTAGAGCTGGGGGTGGTACAGCCACGCTGGAGGAGCTGCCCATGCAGGGCACTGGCTCCTGCGAGCAGTGGCCCAACATGCTGCGTGCTGTAGAGTTTGTATCCGGGCAGGGCTCTCGTTGCTGGCAATAGGAAGGTTTGGGGGCCATGCCAATGAGGGCTCTCTGCGTCCTGTCTCTGCCAGGGGGAGCTGAGCTTCGAGAACGACTGCCTGGTGGAAGGTGGCATGCGGGGCGAGATGACCAATGGCACCAACTACAAGGAGGTGCGGCAGTACCGCACGGCCCACCACCTGGTGCGCTTCTACTTCATCACTCGCATCTACTCCGACTACATGGAGAGCATCCTGGCTGACTTCCAGGCTGGGCCCCAGCCCGACGTCGTCATCATCAACTCCTGCTTATGGGATGTGAGCAGGTACCCGCTGCCCCCCCCGCCCTGGCAGGGTAACTCGGGCCTCTGTGGCATCACACGGGGCTGCGCAGCACCCTCAGGGAGAGAACTTAGCCCCTCTGGCTGCCAGAGCCTGGCCAGTGCAGCTAAAGGAGACTCTCCACTGGCAGTACAGGGCCTGTGACACACAGATCAGCAGTTCTGAATCGGTTCTGCCAAGGGCAGCATGTAGGCGCGTGGCAGCTGGTTCATTGAAACCCTCGTTGTGGGAGGTGACCAGATCTGAAAAGGGAACTGTGGCCCTCCAGGGGCCTGGCTGTGGCGGGTCAGGGGTTACCGTGCAGTTCTGCTTGGACAGAGCAGCAGGGTCAAACCAGCCTCTCCTGACTCAGCTCCTCTGTCCCGTCCCTGCAAGGAGCCTGCTCCACAGACAGACGTTCCCGCTTTTCACTCCGTGGGGCCAGCCAGGCTCTGTCCCCCTTGTGCATGTGCAGCCAGCAGCGTTACTTAGTCCAGTCCAGTCTGAGAGATCTGTGCAGGCCCCGTGAGGAGCCAGGAGGGCGTTGGCTTGGACAGGACCAGTGACGGGGCTGCCGCCTGCCCAAGAGGAGGGCACTTGGTCCTGCATGTGCATTCTGCCCTGGCTATCGCCCAGGCCCACGGCCTTTGAGCACCTAGGGGTGCCACTCGCGCTGCTCTACTCGGGGGTGTGGAGGTGGTGTCTCACTGTCTGCTTCCCCCTCGCCCCGCAAACTCAATGTCCCATGCTGGGGGATGGTGGGGCAGCCTCCCCTCCCTGCCAACCGCCTGCCTGGCCAGCCTGGCCTGTAGAAATGGTCATGAGCCGTTGCTGCTGTGGGGAGCTGTTTCTGCAGAGCGGCTGGCCTGCAGGCTCCAGTGTTGCTCCTCGTGGGGGCCAAATGGATCCTAACCCGTGTCTGTCCCGAGGGCCATGACTTCTGTCTGCTCTGCCGCCCCTGCAGATATGGCGCCAAGTCCATGATGGAGTACCGGGTGAATCTGGAGAAGGCCTTCAACCGGCTGGACAAGGTGCTGCCCCATACCTGCCTCCTAGTGTGGAACATGACGATGCCCGTAGGCCACAAAATCATTGGGGGCTTCCTCATCCCAGAGGTAAGGCAAACTGCAGACCCCGGTGCTGCCCACTGGGGGTGCTCTGGGGGATGTGTGGCTGGGACTGAGACTGGAATAAGGTGCTGAGTCCAGGGGCAGAGCCAGCCCGTGGCTCCCCCACCACTGCTATGGGGGCCGGTACCCGCTCCTGCATCGCTCCCCAGCACATGCGGGCACACTCCTCCGGTCACCCAGCCCCCCACAGGGCACCCTCCTGGGACAGGCCTTGTCCGACATCCTAGTCACAGCTCCAAAGTTACCCCGCTGCCTCCTGCGGCCGAGAGTGCTACTGGGGGGGTGAGGGGTTCCCTTCAGCCTGGCCCTGCCTCATACTGGCTGGGCCTTTGCTCTGGCACGATGGGACTGTATGGAAACAGGCCTAGTCAGCTCTCACGATCCCCTTCCTACTCTGAAATCTCCAAGACACAGGTTCCTGGAGCTTAAGGCTAGAAGGGATGTTAGATCATCTTGTCTGGCACAAGTCAGAGAAATTCCCCCCCAGGTTTTCTAACCTTTTAACCATTCTCCTGGCTCTTCTCTGACCCCTCTCCAGTTTATTCACATCCGTCCTGAATTGTGGGCACCAGAACTGAGCACAGGGATCCCAGCAATGGTCGCCCCAGTGCCAGATACAGAGGGAAAATCACCTCTCACTTCCTATTTGAGATTCCTCTGTTCATGCATCCCATGATCACATTCGGTCTTTGGCCAGAGCATGGCACTGGGAGCTCCTGTTCCGCTAATTAGCCACCACAGCCCCCAGGTGGTTTTCAGAGGCACTGGATCGAATCCCCTGGCCTGCGTTCTTTGCACCTAGAGGTACATGTTGACATTTAGCCATATTAAAACACACACTGTTTACTTTTGCCCAGTTGGCTACGTGAACCGGATCGCTCTGGATCAGTGACCTCTCCTCGGCATTATTTCCCACTCCCCCAATTGTTGTGCTGGCTGCAAACTTTCTCGATGAAGATTTTTGTTTTATTTCAGTTCATTGATAAAAATGTTAAATAGAGTAGGGCCAACAACCGATTCCGCAGGGATGAGGATTCCCCATTTACAATTACATGTTGAGACCTATCAGTTAACCAGTTTTTAATCCATTTAATGTGCCATGTTAATTTTATATTGTTCTAATTTTTTAATCAAGATTTTGTGCGGCATCAAATCAAACATTCTGGAGAATTCTAAGTATATTACATCAACTCTATTACTTTTATTAATGAAACTTGGTATCTCATCAAGTTGGTTTGATGGGTTACTGGAAAATCGATCCTATGTTGAGTTGATTAATAAAGAATTAAAAGAAGATAATGCAATTATTGCAAGTCACATGTCTGCTGCTCTACTATCTTACGTGGTGTCGATGTCAGACTGACAGGGCTATAATTACTTGGGTCATCCTGTTTAACCTTTTTAAATATTGGCACAACAGTAGCTTTCTTCTGGAACTTCCCCAGTGTTCCAAGACTTACTAAAAATCAGTATTAATGGTTCAGCATGTGCCTCAGTCAGCTCCTTTAACTCTTGGATGCAAGTTATCTAGACCTGCTGATTTAAAAATACCTAACTTTATATCATGTGTTTTCCCCCATCCCGCCCCGTATACAGAATAGAAATGTTTATTGAACGTTTGCCTTTTCTGCATTATTCTGCTTAATACCACTTCCATCTAATAACGGACCAATACCATTGTTAAGATTCTTTTTGTTCCTAATATTTAAAAAACTCCTTTTTACTGTTCTTAACTCTGCTGGCCACAGATTTCTCATTGTGTCACTTGGCTTATCAGTTTTCTTCAATTCCTATCTTTTGATTTATGTTTTTTTTTTTTTTTTATCAATTTCCCTTTTCTTCCATTTGTTACAGATTATTTTTTAATTTTGTTTTCTAGCTGTCTTCACTTCCACTCTAAACCCAGGTCAGTTATTTAACCAGCACATCCTTCTTCCTTGATTGTGGCTTTTGGGGCATCTAATTCTTAAGCAATTCCCCCCCAGTGATCATTCCCATTCTCCTGATTCAATTCTTCCTTTCACTGATTTGCCTCCTATTGGTTTTCACTGAAATTGGCCCTATTCAGCCACCAAAGATTTGTTACTGGCCTGGACTTTATTCTGTTTGCGCCTTATAACTGTGATCAAGTCATGATCACTTGTACCTAAGCTACCATTAACTTTTACCATTCTCCTTGCCCCTGGCTACCTGGAAACAGCCTGCTCCGATGAGCGTTCTCTTCTTCCTCCCTTATTCCCGAGCCTCAGCCTGCACTGACAGGCAGGTCCCAAGGGGTTAAAACTAAACAGGCCCAGGCAGGAAAAGCCCCCAGCTGGGCTTCCCCCCATGCTAGGCAGCAGGCTGGACGGGGGCGGGAGCTCTGGGCTCGGCCCCCGCACTCCAACTGGCATTGGTGTTCCCTGTCCCTGCCTGTGGCTATTAGCAAAGGGGCCCCGCACCCCTCAAAATGGCTGTGTCTGCTAGGCCATCCCGCTGTCTTGGACCGTCCCCAGGAGCGAGGTCTTCTCGTGGGGCCAGGTCCCTGAAGCGTGGCACCCCCTGCCCCCCGTCGGTGGGAGCCCTGCTGCCCTGGCTTGATGGCTCCTTGCTCTGCCTCCAGCTGCAGCACCAAGGCAAGAAGCTGCCCCATAAAGTGATCGAGGGCAACTTCTATGGGGCCGTCCTGGCCAGCACCCACCACTTCGACGTGCTGGACCTGCACTACTACTTCCGCTTTGATGAGCGCCAACGCAGCAGGGACGGCGTCCACTGGAACCGGGCTGTCCACCGCCGGGTCACCCACCTGCTGCTGGCCCATGTGGCCGACGCCTGGGGCGTCGAGATCCCGGAGAAGAGAACCCAGGATGGTGAGTGGGAGAGGAGGGCTGACAGTGCCCAGACGCCATGATGACGGGCACGCCGATGTGGATCGTCCCTCGAGGGTGGCACTTGCTGCTGGTGGGAGTAGGAGGGGGTGGGCCTGCAGCGGGAGGGTGGGAATGGGGAGGAGGGAGTGGAGGTGGGTGTGCTGTGGCAAGAGGGGGTGGGAGATGGGGGAGGGGTTGTGGGGGGTGGGAGGTGGCCATGCTGCTGATGGATCCGCTTTTTCCTTTCTTCAGGTTCCTTTCAGGCAAACACTCTGGAGTGGGGATCGCAGCCCACCCCCTGCCCGGCGCCCCACGCTGCTCCACCCTGCCCCTGGGGTAAAGATCTTGGTGGTGGTGGGCAGGGGCTGTGGGCATCTCCTCAGGATGGGCAATCGTGCGGGGGAGGCGGCTGAGGAAGGGACTCCTGTCCGCTTAGAGGGTAGCCTGATGCCGGCTCCCAGCCCCCTCCTCAGCCAGTGTCTGGCTTTGGTCGCCTCTCTCCTGCTGCTGACAGCCTGTGGCCCCCGCAAGGGGAGCTGGCTGAGCGCCGTGCTGCCGAGTGGGAGGTGGCACCTTCCCCGCACTTGTGAGTGTATGCCCATGGCCATGCTCTGATGCTGACGAGGCCCCTATGGGTGAGGGGGGCGGGGATGGCAGTAGCCCCCAGCTCTTCTCCTCAGCCCCCCCCCCCAGGTCCCTAATGCCACCCACTGCACCCAGGTTGTGCCAGTGGGGCTTGGGCACAGTGCTGCCAAGAGCCAACGTGGGGCGGGCACGGCCAACGCGTTGCTGGCGCCTCTGAAATCTGGCACGTCCCAAGGATGCCGTACCCAGAGGCCATGGCCCCCCAGAACTGCAGGGGGCTGGAGCAGGCTCGGAGTTGCCAGCCTGCGGGGAAGGAGCTGACCCAAACTTGGCCCTTGTCTCAAATGGTTCCTTCTCCCCGTGCGGCCCCCCAGATTGGAGTCCTTGTCCTTGGCAAAGGCTCTCAACCCTTCTGCCCTGCTCTGCTGCCGTGACCGTCCCAGGCACCGCGCTCAGGAATGTATCTCACTCTGCAGGGTCTGAGTGGGACAACAGCCGCCTGTCCTGGACGCCCCAGCCTAGTGCCTGCCCGCCGCCCCCTCCACGCTGGCCCCCCTTTGACTTCTGCTGCCCCTCCAAGGATCCTGTTTTCCAGGAAGACTCCCCCTTCCTCCCCAGCCACGCAGGGCCTGGCACACCCCTCCCCGGATACATCAGCTTTGACAACTGCCCCGGCTACAGTGCGGAGGGTAGGTCCTGGGTCCCACGCTCCTGCTGCACCCGCCCCTTGGTGCGCCTGGCCCAGGGGGATTCTCACCTAGGGAGGCCTCTGGCGCTCACGACTTCCTGCCTCAATCCCTCTGCCCACTCCTGTTCAGTCTGGTCTGGACACCTCTCTGTCTTACTCTCCTGCCTCCTCTGCAGGTGGCTGCTCCGCTCTGCCTGTCTCCTCTGTGATCTCTGCACAGTCTGACCTTTCCTCTCCATTCCCACTGCTGTCGCCACTCTGAGCCCTGCTCCTTCCTCGTCTGTCCGGCTGCAGCCAAACCCTACCGGGAGGTCGCTCAATAAACTAGAAAGTGACTGACCTGTGGGACTCTCTGCCACATGACGTGTCTCAGGCCAAGAGCTTAGTAGCATTCCAGAGGTGACTGGACCTGGTACGTACAGAATTGCTGCAGTTACGCTCCAGCGGGTTAGAGAGGAGGTCTGAGCCAGCCCTGACTCACCCGGAACTGGGAGGAGACGCCCCTGGGGGACAGGTTCATAGTTGGACCTTCTGGGATCTCTTTTACGTGCCTGTGAAGCAACTGGTCACTGGCTGCCTGGGCTGGGCCATCGGTCTGATCCGATGCAGCAGTTCCCATGTTCCTTACGGCTGTGACCGTGTATCTCTGCCCCGACTGCTCTCCCACAGCCCAAACTGCTCCTCATCTTTATGGGTCTGCTGCCGTCTTCCTGCCCTGTGCTGCTTCTCACGCTCGCCTTTGAGCCCTCGATCTTCTCCGGCCTGCTCTGGACTCCTGGTCCCTGCTGGCCCCCTTCTGCTCCCCCTCCACCCCTCTGCTGCGTGGTTCAGGATCTTACCAAGCGAGGAGAGGAGTTGGGCAGCATCTGCTGAGACCTCGGTGTCACACTCGTTCCTCCCATGCCCCTTCTGCATGGGTCCCCTGGCTTCCCTCAGCCCGGCTCGGACAGGAAAAGTGTTGGAGCCGGGCCTGGCCTCTTCTGAATAACCATGTGTCAGAACTGCTGGGGATGGGGTGGGCAGAACTGCTGAGTCAGGCAGGCTGACCCATAGATCCTCCAGTCCTAGCCGTGCCCCCTGCATGGGGGATGTATATCCCAGGGGATTCAGTAGGGGGCGCTCTTCCCCCTGTCAGCTTGGTACCCAGTGCAGAGCAGGGGGTGGCCGAGATGTGACGTCTCGGTGAATTACAGTAATGGGAGCTGCAGGGTGGGAGGTAACGTGTGTCATTGGACCAGCTTCTGGTGGGGGGAGAGAGAAGTGTTTGACTACACAGAGCTGTTCCTCCGGTCTGGGACAGCGGCTCCGAGGGCACGTTTGCAGCTGGCCTGGGTCAGCCGACTGTGGCTTACAGGGCTCAGACTGAGGGCTAAAAATTGCAGTGTAGATGGTCAGGCTCGGGATGGGGACTGGGACTCTGCCCACTTACAGGGTTGTGGCCAAAGCCCGGATGTCTACACCGCCATTTTCCAGCCCCGCAGCCTGAGCGGGTGTTGTCCGCTGTGTGGACAGACTTGGAGCCTCCCCACTGGTTAGCAGAGCTAGTTAACATCTTTCCAGGCACCACTGGAGATGAAGTGCCCTGTTAACCCACTAACCCCTCCCTCTGCCACCCCCTCCTCTGCCTTTTTTTTGTTATCTTCCCTCTCTTATCCCCTCCGCCCCCATGACTGGAGAGGTGTTAACAGGCCACTTTATCTTGTGGTCCCTTGAAACATGTTAACTCCTGACCCTTACCAGGCTGTTCCACCCTCTGAGCCCCCGGCCCGGACCTCTCTGGGTGCGTCCAACGCTTCTCTCGCTCCCCACCAGAGGTTGGTCCAATTAAGGACATTACCTCCCCTTCCTGGTTTCAAGGATTGTCCTGGACTTCTGGCCCAACTCTGACAAAGTAATCACCTCTTCTGACTCCCGCCCCTGCCCCGCCCCGTCGAGCTGTGCGGTTCTGCAGCCCTTCCTGCCGGCCTGAGCCATCCTTCCATGGTGTTAAATACCTGCTGGCTGCACCCAGGAGCTGGCTGCATTTCAGCCCAGGCTCCAGCCAGTGAAGCCCTGGGAGAGCTGCAGCCGAAGGACTGTGTGCAGGATTAGTGTTTGCTCAGGGGTGTTGCTAGGAGGGGCCTGGGTGCTGGGACGGGCTGGGCCCAATTGCCAGGCACTTGACCCTCTTTCATCTGTGTGGTTCCCCCTGCTTCTCGCCCTAGGTCCTGGCAGTGGCTTTCAAGCTTTCTGGGACGCGCCACACGCTCTGCCGGCCCCGGGGCCCTTCCCCGGCTTCTCGGGAAACCCAGCTCCCAGCCTCCCTCCGTACCCCCACAACCCAACCAGGAGAGGCCGCGGTGGGCGCTCCCTCGGCTTCATCATGAGGCGGCAGCCGGTGAGGTGTAGGTCTGGGCCCCCCTACAACAGGCCCCACTACAGCGGCTACTGAAGGGCCCTGCCCCCTGGCAGAGCTGGCGTGTGCTCCCTGCAAAGGGCTTGGCTCCGGCTCTGAAGAGACTTGGGCAGGGTGGGCTTGGCTGTCTCCATGTGCGTGGCTGGCAGAGGGTGCCCTGGCAGGAGGCGGCTGGCGCTCAGATGTCTGAGTTATGACGTGTAGTATTTGGGGTGGGGGCAGAGGGCTGCGGGGCCCTGGAGAGAAGGGGCTGTGATCTGCCAGCACAGTGTGGCTCGGAACAAAGGCTGTGGGCACCGCCATGGGAAGCGCTCCATAGGCCAGGCCCATGGGGGTGGCGGCAGCTCTCGCCGAGGGCCCCATCCTGCCAGGTGCTGGAGCTGGTGGGGATTGGCAGCCGTGTGGGGGAGGCGCTGAGTGCCAGCCATCTGCTGAGGGGGGTCTGGCTGTGCAGCCTGAGTCTCTCCCCAGCTCTGAGTGCAATTTCCCCATCCCCAGCCGCTGCTCTTACACACCTGCCCAGATGGGGCAGGCAGGGAGCCAATGGCCTCGCCCGCTCTCCATGGGGCTCTTAGGCCTAGTTCGTTTCTTAATCATTGTCGTTTTCAGCACCCTCGCTGGGGTGTTACTTCCTGAGGTGGGTCTGCACTACAGCCCCCCGTGCCCCTCACTGGGGGTGGGGGGGTCACGCTGCTCTGAGGTTGCTTTACACTGGCAGGCTGTGGGGCAGAGCCCTTGGTGGCTCGCTGCAGTAAAACCTAGCCTCAGCCTGGCTCACGGGTCCAGGCCTGTGGTCAGCTGCCTGAGCTGATCAGGTTGCACCGGCATAACTGTGAGTTGAGTCCCTTCCCGGCCATCTGCCCGCAGGCCCGGGGGGCGGGAGGGGCCCTGCTGTGGGCACAGTGGTTATTGAACAGGATAAGTGTTCTTGTGTGTTTTGTTGATGTGTTAATAAAGCTTTGACTGAGTAGAGGCTGTTGTCCATTTCTCCTTCCCCCAGTGGCTGGCCAATTAGATAACAGCCTACTACTGCACCCTGCTGCTGGAGTTACTCCCTTAGTTCACGCAGCCAGGCTGCTGGGTTCAGACTCTGCTGAGGCCTTGGGGGAGCTCCATGTGCGCAGGAGGGAGGCTGAATGGCCCTTTCCCTTAATCGGGCTCACGGTAACCCACCCCAGGGGCTCTGGCAGGGCTGTTTGGCCTTCGGCAGGGCTGTTTGGCCTTCAGCAGGCCTTGGTGGGCCACCTCCAGCTCTTAACAGGGCTCCTAGCCCCCCCTCCACCAGCAGCACTGCAACAAGGCTCACGGCTGAATGGGCTGTGGTACCCTGCTCCCATTCCATGCCCCACAATAGCCCTTCCACCTCTGGGCTGAGCCAAGGTGAGGTGCTGGGAGCTCAGACCGGGCCTCAGGGGCCTTGGGTTCCAGCTGCCGGGGCCATGGGCAAGTTACCCCCCTGACCACCCCTGTCAGCTGCCTTGTCAGATGGGCTCAACCCTCCCTGTGTGTTGGTGCAGCCCCTAGCACGGCTGGAGCTCGGCTCTACCAGGCCCTGATGCAAGGCTGAAAATGGCAGGAAGTTTTCCATACTGCCCCGGCTGTGGGGTGGGCTATGGGGCTGTCCAGCTGGCAGTGTGTGGCCTAACTCCCTGCCTCCTCCAGCCCCCCACAGTGGGGCTGCTGCTGGGAATGGGAAGAATCTGGAAGGATAACAAGGCATTAGAGCTGCTCCTTTCTGGGCACTTCACGGTCCCTGGCGGGGAGCCTGGTGTAACCTTTGGGTGGGCTAGAATTCACTGCCCTTTTCCAGTTCCTACCCCCCAACTCCCCTAGAAATGCAGCCGGAGCCCCGGAATTGTCCCTGAGGATTTCCAGCAAGGATTGCACAGGGCTAACTTCCCTACATTCATGTCCCCAAAAGAACCAAGGGAATGAACTTAGCTACCAACTTTATAAAATCTTATGACAAAAACTTGACTTCATTTTTACACCATAACATGGCTGCTTTATGATCGACATCCATTATCTGCAGTGATCCACTGAGAGAGAAAACAAATGAAATCAAAACAGGCCGATCCCCACAGCAACCCCGTGAAAAGAAATGCAGAGTTCCCAAAAGGTTAGGGTTAGGGTGAGTCTGTTAGTCTTTGATCTCCACAATGGGCCGAGTAGGGTTGCCAAGCGTCCAGTTTTTGACTGGAATGCCCAGTCGAAAAGGGACCCTGGTGGCTCTGGCCATTAGTGCAGGCAGCAGGGCTAAGGCAGGTTCTCTACCTGTCTTGGCTTTGCATGGCTCCAGCAAGCAGTGGCATGTCCCCTCTCTGGGTCCTAGGCATCAGGGCAGCCATGGGGCTCCATGTGCTGTCCATGCCTGAAGTGCCAGCTCTGCAGCTCCCATTGGCTGGGGGTGGCAGCTGCAGATTGGGCAGGGCCTGGAGCCTCCTGGCTGCAGCTCTGCATAGGAGCCAGAGTGGCGGAATATGATGCTGCTTTTGGGAGTTGCCTGAACTAACCACTGCTTGGAGCCTGCACCCTGGCCCCCTTCCTGTGCCTCAACCCCCCTGTTCCATCCCTGCTTCCCCTTCTGGCCTCTGACCCCTCGATCCCAGCCCTGAGAAAGCTCCTGCTGTCCGCTCCTGGGCTCGGCTTCACCCAGCCCAGCAGGGCCTTTTGCAAAGCACCTGCCCTGCTGGAGTCTGAGTCTGGTTATGGGACCCTGTTGAGCACACCCAGAACTATCATACCCAATTCCAGAAGCTTCTGGCTGTGGGGGGGAGAGTGGGGGCTAATGGTGCATCTGCCTAGCAACACTGCCCCAGACAGGCCTCACCCACACCCAGGGCCGGCGCTTCCATTAGGCGACCCTAGGTGGTCGCCTAGGGCGCCAGGATTCGGGGGGTAGCATTTTGTGCGCTCCCCAGGGGCGCACGGGAGCTTCCGGTTCCACTCCTGTTGCGCTGCCAAAGAAGGGCCTTCTGCCGACGTGCTGCGGAAAACAGTGGCAGGCAATTGAGCAGCTCAATGATTACCGCTGTCGCCTGCGGCATTTCGGCGGAAGGTCCTTCGGCAGTGTGATGGGAGCGGAACCGGGAACTCCCGCGCGCCCCATGGGGAGTGCACAAAATGCCGCCCCCCTCCATTCTGCCTAGGGCACCAGAAACTCTGACGCCGCTCCTGCCCCCACCCCATAGCTGGCTGAAAGAGCTCTCTCCCCATGAGGCAGGGGGTTACACCAGCACTGCCTCACCCTTTGACCCTGGGAGGGGCTGGTTGGGCCTGGGGGAGCTCATGAACAGGAGCCCTTCTTCAGCCACTCCTGCCTGGCCCCCTGTAAACGTGCTGCAGCCTGCGTGTGTCCTTGTTCACGTACAGCATGGGCCTCTGGCACATGCGGGTGCACAGCTGCTCGCCTGCATGAACCAAAGTGGGGGCAGGAAGTTCCTGCTGAGCTTCAGCCCAAAGGAAAGTGCGAATTGCAGCAGCTGCCTGTGGCAATGAGCCGGGGTGGGAGAACAGGTGCTTTGTACCTGCAGGGGGAAGGGGGTGGGGCTCTTTCTAGGCCCTCTGGGACCGAGCCTGGCAAAGTGAGAACAGCCTGTCTGCCCATGTGCCCCTGGCCGAGGCTGGTGTGAGGCGTGGGGCAGGCCTGGAGAGGACCTGGTGGAGGAAGGGCTAGAAGAGTCGGGTTCTGTTCAGCTGAGCGGCTGGAAGCAAGTCAGTGTGAGCTCCCCCCACTCCTCCTCCCAGGAACCACCAGGTAACAGCAGCTCTGGGTCCCTCTGGCCCAGTGATGGGCAACCTAGGCTAGTGAGTGGGCTGCATGAGCAGCCCTCCGTCATCTCAGTGGGCCGCAAGATTGAAATCGGGCATGTGCACTAACCATGACCCCATGAATAAGATTAAATACATTTAAGCCACACTGAATATTTCATAACAGGTTATAGAAATGCTTAATTGTTCGTATCTTAACAGAACTGTCACCAACCTCAACTACTTAAAAGAAATATTGACACTTACCTACATCATGCTCAGTGTGAATTGTAGTTGGCTGGGCCGCCGCACGCTTTCTTAGGTTAGGAGTAAGGGCTGTGCAGGCATTTTGCAATTCAGCACTGAGGTTTCCATCCGTTAGGCTGCTGCGCTTCTTGCATTTCATGTGTCCCATAGCAGAAAACGTCTGCTTGCCTGGGTATGTTGTGCAAAAAGATTGACATCAGCTTTGCAATGCCTTGCTGGAGAACTAGACTGGGGTATTCAACCACCGTTCTCATAAACCTTTCCTTTAGCTAGTTAATTTCGTCTTCATCCAGGGCACGGCCATGAGTTAATTCCTCCTCAAACTTCCTTTTATACCCCCAGAGCTCTCCCATGCTACTCCACATTTGCCTAGATCAAACGCAAATGGATTTGAGAGCACTGAGAGGCAGGACTTCAGAGCTCTCCGAGAAGAAAAGCGGTTGTCGAAACACTCTGCCAGTGTAGCCAGCACTTGTCTGTGAACTGACAGATCAGATTCAGTTCCTTAATCAGTGTTTGTCTAGTGTTTTTTTTCAAATGAAGGCAGAGAGTGTAGTCACCTGGAGGTAACTGAGTTGACATTAACTGCAGGTGTAGCATGAATTTTCTGACACTAGCAATTAGTGTGGGCAAGAGGTGATTTTTTTCCCCCTGCAATGACTCATTCAACACGTTCAGGTGACCAGCGATGAGAAAAGCCACATCCAAAATCCAGTTTTCATCTTCTAACTCTGGTACATTTGAGATTTCTGAGCAAGAACCAGTTGGATTTCTGGTAGAAGTGTCAGGGAACAGTCCAGGACTTTAACCACGGTGTCACCACTGCACTTCAGTGGGCGTGACGAGGTCTCCATCTTCTGTTTCAATTTGGTCCACAAGTTCTCCACCCGGATGGTGACACAGGGAGCAAGCACGTATGAAGTGAACAATCTGCACCATGTAGTTCATTACAGGTTTCAGCCTGTCTCCCTTGTCAGGTTTAGGGCCGAGCACTTCTTGGTGTATTATGCAAAGCACCCCAGATATGTCAGCTTTCCACAAAGCCACGAAGCCATGGTGTGTTCCTGGCTTGGAGGGGCACCCATCTGATGTAACCTGCTTCCAGCAACAAAGGCCTTTCCCAGCTGCTTGGCTAGTCCCTGCCCTGCCCCCTCCCCCCAGGCACGGCCCAGCCCTCCAAGTGTGCACCCCCCTTCTCACTAGCTGACCCTATAGCATACCTGTCACTCAATGAGCCGCCTAACCCCCTGCCCCCAGCCTCCCTACAACTCCTGCTTCTACCCAGAGACAAACACCCCCAGTCACTGACCCTCCTCAGCCCACCTCCCCCTGCCCCACGCCCCCAACAGCTGGCTAGGGAAGAAAGGCTGGCAGGCCGGGGAGAGGGGGAAGCAGCCCTGTTTGCTTCACAGCTTAGCTGATTAATCCAAACAGATGCAATCATCTCCTCTGCGGATCCGTCCCCCGCCCCTCCACTCTGCCGCCCCGTGTCAATAGGGCCTGTCAAGATTCCTCCCCCACTCTGAACTTTAGGGCACAGATGTGGGGACCTGCATGGACACTTCTAAGCTTAATTACTAGCTTAGATCTGGTAACACTTCCACCAGCCAGAAATTTCAGTGTCTGGAACACTTCCTGTCCCCCCAAAACCTCCCCTCCCTGGGCAGCCTTGAGAGGCTTTTTCACCAAGTTCCTGGTGAACACCGATCCAACCCCTTGGATCTTAACACAAGGAGAATTTTAACCATCCCCCCCTCCTTTCCCCCACCAATTCCTGGTGAGTCCAGATCCAATCCCTTGGATCTTAAAACAAGGAAAAATCAATCAGGTTCTTAAAAAGAAAGCTTTTAATTAAAGAAAGAAGGTAAAAATCATCTCTGTAAAATCAGGATGGAAAATACTTTACAGGGTAATCAGATTCATATAGCCCAGAGGAACCCCTCTAGCCTTAGGTTCAAAGTTACAGCAAACAGAGGTAAAATCCTCTCAGCAAAAAAGGAACATTTACAAGTTGAGAAAACAAAAATAAGACTAACATGCCTTGCCTGGCTGTTACTTACAAGTTTGAAACATGAGAGACTGATTCAGAAAGATTTGGAGAGCCTGGATTGACGTCTGGTCCCTCTTAGTCCCAGAGCGAACAACCCCCAAAACAAAGAGCACAAACAAAAGACTTCCCCCACCAAGATTTGAAAGTATCTTGTCCCCCCATTGGTCCTCTGGTCAGGTGTCAGCCAGGTTTACTGAGCTTCTTAACCTTTACAGGTAAAAGAGGCATTAACCCTTAACTATCTGGTGCTATGGGAGACGGTACCCAGCCTGGGCTGGCTTTCTCTGCACGTGGCACTTTCTGAGGCCTGGGGAAGGGCTGGACCGGCTGATGCGCATCACTGGGTGGAGAGGGCTCCGCTGCCTGAGCTAGGTGGTGAAAATACGATGTACCAGGAAAGGTGGGGTCCTGGTCCTTAGGTCTTTGGCCTTCCCTCCTCGCGCCGGTGGTAGCGCCTTCTGCAGCTCTAAAGCCGTCATTATGTCTGGATTCTTCCAATTCCCAGCAGCAGACCCAGTGCTGGTGGCTGGCGGAGGCAGGAGCGTTAGGCCATTCTCCACTCCATGCAATCTGATGAAGGTGGTGGCTAGCCACGAAAGGCTTATACCCAAAAATAAGTTTTGTTAGTCTCCTAGGTGCCAACAAGACTCCTTTTTGCTGATACGACGTAACCACAGCTATCGCTCTAGTCATTTGTATCATCTGCAAATTTCCACCACCTCACTGTTTTCCCCTTTTGCCAGATTATTTAGAATATGTTGAAACAGGATGGGCCCAGTACAGCCCCTGCAGGAGACACCACTATTTACCTCTCTCCATTCTGAGAACTGACCATTTATTCTACCCTTTGTTTCCCATCTCTTAGCCAGTTACGATTCATGAGAGGCACCTTCCCTCTGATCCCATGGCAGCTTACTTTGCTTAAAGCCTTTGAGGACCTTGGCAAAGTCTTTCTGAAAATCTAAGTACACTGATAGCCACTGGCTCCCCCTTGTCCACACTGCTTGTTGACGCCTCAAGATTCTAGTAGCATGGTAGAGGCATGATTTCTTTCAACACCATCTCTCTCCTCCACCCCACTGTAGGCAGGGCAGGCTGCTAGCCCCAGCACGGTAGGGACTGGGCACAGAGCCAGCTAAGTAAGCTGACTGGCCAAGGCACCCAGGCAGGCTGTTGGGGGAACAGGCAAGCTCTAGTGTCACCCCAGTCCAAGCAGTGCCCTTAACCACTGCACCGGCCCAGCCTTGTGCTGGGCAGGATTAAAACCAGGCATTCCTCCTGCTGCGAGGCCTGCTCTCCATCAGCCCCTGGGGTCTGGCTCAGCTGCTGCGGGAGTCCCTGCCCTGGGAATGGCTGGGGAGGAGCTGATGCCGCAGAATCCCGGCTGTTGGCTGCTGACCGCAGTGCAGGCTTTCTCGCTGGGTGGCACCACCCAGCCGAGGACCCCAACGGATTGGCACTTCCCAGCCCCTGTGCGGGGTGGGGCTGGGGCTCTGGGGGTGCTGCATGGTGCTGGCACACGAGGCACTTTGGGTCACACCGCTCTGGGAGACCCATAGCTCTGGTCAGCTGCCTACGACCAGTCCCAGCTGCCCTCCCCTGGGTACATACCCAGCCAGCTAGCCTGAGCTCCGGCAGGCACATGGCTACTTTTGGCCCAGCAGTTCAAATCAGAGCTAGCACGTCTCCGTCAACGGCCCTGGGAACCAGCCACCGAGCTGTGCCCTTAGCGCCGAGGACACGACCCCCGAGACTGAGCTGTGTGCTCCGGCCAAGCTGGGCGTTTGCACCCTCACTCGTTTCCTGCCAGGGCTGCTGCTGCTGCAATAGAGACACCTCGCGCTGCCTGGAAACGGGTGAGCGAGTGGGGCTGTCGGGGAGGTGCCGAGTACTCTGGGCTGCGAGGAGCGAGAGCAAGTGAGCATGTGCACCCAGGGCTGCCACGTGCCCGGTCCACACAGGCCGGCAAAGAGAAGGTCGATCCGGATACGGGCCAGCTCCAAAAGGACATTGCAGAACTAGCAGGTTCAGAGGACGGCAACGGGGATAAACAAGGGCCTGGAAAAACTCTCCCATGAAGAGTTCAGCGAGCCTGGGCTTGTTCACTCTTATCCGTCTCCTTTCTAAGGTGACGTGCTCAATGTGAATAAAAGAACGAATGGGGTACAGAACGAAGATCCAGCGCTTGTGTCCTCCTTGTCCCAGGATACACCGACAAGGGGACAGCCAGCGAAAGGGAAAGCTGGGACATTGTAAACCTAGCAAAGGAATTGCCTTTCCACACAACACATAGCCAGCCTGTGGAACTCACTGCTACTGGATGTTGTGCAGGGGTGAAGAAATTGGCAAGATCCAAGGATTGGACATTTGTGGATGACAGGAATGAGACATGAACCCATCAAAGAAGAGTGGGTGAACATTCAAATGAACCTTCATGGAGGTTTCCTTGCCAGGGTCGCCTGGTTTTCTAGGGGTCAGGGATCATCTAGGAACCACTGAGCAATGGGGGTGAGTCTGAACCTGGCCGGCTCAGCTCCAGGGGTGAAGTTCAGATCCAGGGGACCCAGGTGGCTGTGGGGAAGGGGGAGCCCCTGGCCCTGGGGGAACAATAATCCCAAGCCAGCACAAAAACAGTGTCATGCGAGTGAGACTTTTCCTCCAAGCTCAGTTATTTTTTAACCAAAAAGGTAAATAAGTATCATCTTGCTGGGAGTTAATTAACAAGACAGGCAAAGCTCTCAGCGGCTGAGTGGGCAGGTGAAGAATCGCCACCCCTGAGCCTTCAGTGAGACGCTGGAATCTCGTATCGGTAATAGAACACAGAGAACTGCAGGAAGCTAGCGAGGAGCGATGGGGACCGTTCCGAGACCCTCCGGAAGCCCAAGCTCTCATACAGCTGCTGGGCCGAGTACTGAACCATGGAGGTGGACAGCACGACCGCACTGTACCCACATTCCTGGGCAAAGTGGATGACCGTCCTGCAGAGCGCCCTGCCAATGCCCCGGCCCCGGTGTTCCCTCCCCACGGACATGCGCTTCAGTTCCAGGGCGCGCCCCCTTTCCAAGGGGTCATCTGGCAGGACGGCCCCCACCATGCCCACCACAGTCTCCTCAGCCTCTGCCACCCAGAAACAAGAGTCTGCTGCCTCCAGGTAGGTTCTCCGGATGTCCAGTAGGTCGTTGCGAAGAGACTGCTGGACATAATCGGTCCAGAGAGACCGCATGTAAAACCAGCCCCCAATGAGAGTGAGCAGGAGAGCCAGGAGGGAGACCAGGAGGGACCCAGAGGCTGCGAGCACTGCCAGAAACAGGCCCAAGAAGAGCAGCTGGGTCTGGAGACACTTCAGCATGTGAATGTAGCCAGCAGAAGCGTGCTCCTTAATCCCATGGCCGAACATGGTGCGCACCACCTCGTAGTCACCGTCCTCATACTGCCGGATGCGGTACGGGGCCATGGAGCTGCGCAGCCCAGGGAACCTAGCGCAGACAGAGTTTAAAGCCAGGGGAGTGGATTGGGACATTGCTGATCCACCGGCCACTTTCCGCAGTGCCCCTCACTTCTCGCTGCACTGGGCTCCCCCCGTCCCCCTCACTGACTCCTGGCAAACACCTTCCACGCCTCCACTCCCAGCTACCTCACCACCCACCCATCAGCCCTGCCCTGCGAGAGGAGCACCAGGAACGGGTTGGGGGCAGGGGGAGACAATCTCACCCAGGGACTCAGGACAGAGGGGCTGGGGGGCAGGGCAGGGGGATTCACTAGACGGACGCTGCCCCTTTAAACGCCAGCCCCAGCTGGTGACAGGCTGGCTGTGGAGGTTCCATGCCCCACGCTCCAAGCAGCTCCCCAGACTAACGGGCTGTGATCCCGTCTGGAGGGGGACGGGATGGCAGGTGTTTGTGGATCAGCTTCTCCCCTCCCCCAGATCCAAGCACAGAGCAGCTCACACTGCAGTGATCCCTTGCCCAGCGCGGTACCTACCCAGCGGGGTGCAACGCTGCGAGGTCACAGCCGGCCCGTTGGGCTCTTTCTGCTCAGGATGACCTGCTGACCTTGCAGGAGGGTTGGGAGCAGATCCCTGGATCCCAAGTTCCCAGAGATTCC
The DNA here is from genome assembly GCF_003597395.2 of Chelonoidis abingdonii. Taxonomy (NCBI): domain Eukaryota; kingdom Metazoa; phylum Chordata; order Testudines; family Testudinidae; genus Chelonoidis; species Chelonoidis abingdonii. The sequence goes on along the minus strand of NC_133773.1, from coordinate 146,209,675 downwards.
ACGCTTGGGAGCAGAAGAGGCTTCCTGGACTCGTGGGAGAAGAGCCGCTCTGTACCTGGGACTTTGCCCCACGCTGCTGAGGACAAAGGACAATAACCATCCACTGGGACCAAGCCCCCAGGAAGCTCCTCGACTCCATGGGGCACTTCCTGGATTCCTTATTCCTCCCCTGCTCTTTCACCTTCCCCAGCAAGGAGCAGGGCAGGGGGCCCAGCCCTGGGATGGGAGGAGAGGCCTGGGCAGCGGGAGGGGGTGGGAGACCCCAGAAGGGGCAGGTGTCAGCTGGGTAGAGGAACAAAGTGGTGGGAGGGAAGGGGTGGGAGCCCCGGCGCTTGGGACATAGAACAAGACACAACGGCCCATGCTGCCTGGGACAGCCCAGACTTGCTGACCCTGCCTGGTGCTGTCAGCTGCACAGCCGGGACTCTCATCCTCCCTGGGCATGGCCAACAGCCCTCAAGGCGTCCAGCTCCATGCAACACGGCAGGCACACAACTCGGGGATTGTTTTAAGGCACGAACGGCCATAAACCCCCTGCACGGCCACTTTGCCTGGCCCCCAGGAGTGTTCATCTGGCGGTTTGATTTGTCTCCCCCCAGCCAGTGATCACAGCGAACAGAAAAACATTTGGGAAATTCTCCCCAGCCCCGTCATCGGAGTGCGTGAGCATAACCCCAATATCACGCAGTGTGGGGGAGTCCGGCCCTGCACCTCCCACTTCCTGTGACTCACCGTGACTCTCAGCCAGCCAGTAACACAGAAGGTTTATTAGCCGACAGGAACACAGTCCAAGCAGGGTTTATAGGTACAACCAGGACCCCTCAGCCAGGTCCCTCTGGGGGGCAAGGAGCTTAGACCCCAGACGTGGGGTTCCTGCCTCTTCCCAGCCAGCCCAAAACTGAAACTAAAAACCCCTCCAGCAGGCTCCCTCCCTTTGTCCAGCTTCCCCCACCCCACCTGCCTGGCTCAGGTTACAGGCTCAGGTCCTGTCCCTCACCTAAAGTCACCCCCTGCTCTCCCCTCCCCTATGCAGACAGCCCCAGTAAAACTAGACACATTCCCCGGTCACCAGGCCGCTGCAGGGTGATGGGTTGGGCACTGACCCGGGAGCCTGGCACTGCTGGTTACAGACACAGGCTGCTCAGTCCCTCTCTTTGCACACCTGGGCTTGCATACTTCGGTGCGAAGCTCTGTGGATCTAACACTTCCCTGGGGAGACCCCAGATGGCCTGACTCCCAGCCACAGCTCTAACCACAGGACCCTCGTGCTGCTCAGAAGGCTCACCTGCTCTGGGGCATGGTGAGCAACGGCTGCCCTCGGGGAAATGCTCCATGACCAGCACAGGGGAGGGTCTGACGTGCCCCAGATCCACTCAGTTCAGCCTGGCTCTTACACACCCAGGCACCACCAGGCTCTTTGCACAGCGGAAGCTCTGGAGAGGGAGCGCAGCAGTCAGTGCTCGCCTGGTGACACCTGTTCTGCTGCCTGGCTGGGCAGGACAGCTGGGTTCTCTCCCCTGCTCTCAGAACACCCTGGGCTCCAAAGCTCAGTGTAGTTGCAGCTTGGCCAGCCAGTCCCCACTAACAGCCCCCCAGCCCCTGCATGGGAACTGCGGGCTGGCCAGCTCAGGGCCTTGGAAGCGGTTTCAGTTCCTGTTTTTGCAGCTGCAGCCAGGAGCAAAGCCTGTTCCTCTCCCTCCCAGGTCAGCCATTCTTCTGTGGCCGTGCAAAACCCCAGAGTGCAGCAACACTCTGCAGTGCCCCAACCCCCCTCCCGGCTGCCGGACTCACCTGTGCACAGACCCCAGCCAGGTGCCTCCCAGCCAGAGTGAAACCCCCCCACTTCCAGCCAGGAGCTCCAGAGCAGCAGTGATACAACCGCGGGCTGCACACAGCTGAGAGGTAGCCGCCCTCCCCGGGAATCCAGCCAACTGACAGGGCCCAGGCTGCTTAAAGGGAAAGTAGGCCTTAGAGAGAGCCTGACGCAGGCAGCTCGGCCTGGGGGGACAGTACGGGGTCTTTGCAACAGTTCAGCTTTCCCCCGACAGCCGCACTCGAGCAATAAGCTGCTCGGCTCCCCGCCCCCTGGCGGAAGCTGAAGCTGTTTCCCGGGCGTGGAAGCAGATTATAGCTGTGTCCAGTCGAGCTGCTGTATGGCTGGGAGTCCCCATCTCTGTAAGGGGATCACAGCACGACCCACCTGCCAGCGGCCGAGGCTCATTCCCTAGGGGTCAGGCCTAGGCCACTTCACGCAGCAGCTAACAGCCAGAAGCCAGGCAGTGTGGGCTAGTGGCTGGGGCAGTGGGCTAGCATGCAGGAGATGGGGCTACCCCAGCTCTGCCCCTGACCTGCTGCGGGACGTTGGCTCAGCCCCTTCCCCTCACTGGGCGTGTTTCCCCTTGGCCCTTCGTCTGGGGCTTCTCTGTGGACTGGGAGCTGCTGGGGGCAGAGACCGTCTGGCTGCGTGTGTGCAGGACAATGGGGCGCCCAGGCGCTGTGGGGGTCACACACACAATGAATAGTGTCTGCTGCAGGTGGAACTAGGGTAGGGTGGGGTGGGGGAGAAGTAAGCAAACTGGAGCCACAGCCCTTTCCCCCTCCCAGTCCTTCTTGCCCAGATCCGGAGAGGGGGGTGGCAGTCAGGAAATGCAAAGAACCATGAAACCTGCCCCGGGATATTCACATCCCACTTGAGCTAGCTGAAGGCCAGTTCACGCGAGGCTCCTGTACCAGCTCTGCCGAGGAGAGACACCCCTGATGCTGCGGTTACTGCGGAGAATCCACAGGCTGCACCAGGGCTGTCTGTGGGGCAGGGACATTTTATAGTGAAACTATCTCCAAAGTTTTTACCTTGCGCCCCCCCTTAACCCTGTCCGCGCCTCTCTCCCTGCACTGAGGCTGGGAGCTCGGCTGTGTCTCTGGGAGATGGGGGGACACAGACCGGGGTAAGGGGGCTGAGGCTGGGGCCACAGCTGGGGGCGGGCATGCGGCTGGGAGCAGAGCCTGCGTAAAACCTGGTGGTCCTGCAGCACCCCTACACCCCTACTTCCCACAGCTAGGCTGGCTGCTGCAAGTCCTAACCGGATGGAAGGCCCTCGGCTATTGCCATGGAAATAAGCCTGACATTCATGCTTTGTCTCAGTGGCTCTCAACCTTTCCAGACCAGTGTACGCCTCTCAGGGGGCTGATTTCTCTTGAGTACCCCACAAGTGTCACCTCACATAAAACTACTTCCTTACAAAACCAGACATAAAAATACCAACGTGTCACAGCCTAATGGCTGCGTCTCATTTATGCCATGGGATTATAAAATAACTCGATTGGCGTATAAATACTGTACTTATGTTTCAGTTTATCATCTATAGAGCAGTATAAACCTATCAGTGTCTGTATGAAATTTTAGTTTATACTAACTTCGCTCATGTTGTTTACGTGGCCTGTTGTAAAACTAGGCAAATCTTTAAGGGAATGGCTACACTTGCAAGTGTGCAGCGCTGGGAGTTACAGCTGTCTTCGTACAGCTGTGTAGGGAAAGCGCTGCAGTGTGNCAGCAGAGAATCCTGTGGCACCTTATAGACTAACAGACGTTTTGGAGCATGAGCTTTCGTGGGTGAATACTCACTTTGTTGGATGCATGGTTTGGAGCATGAGCTTTCGTGGGTGAATACCCACTTCGCTGGATGCATGCATCCGATGAAGTGGGTATTCACCTACGAAAGCTCATGCTCCAAAACGTGTTAGTCTATAAGGTGCCACAGGATTCTTTGCTGTTCTTCCTGTGTTTGTGGCAGGATCCTGTTTGCTGGGGCTCTGCTGCTGCCTGAGGCTGTTGTGTCATCAGCAATCCACTCTGTGACTGCTGGGTCCATGCCAGGGCATAAGAAGACCTTGTGTGGGGATTCTAGACAGCACAGAGAGAACCTCGGGGTCTGTCTGTGTCCAACAACCTTAATAAAGAATCCCTTTTAGATTCAACTTGTCTTTTCTCTACTGCAAGTGAGGGATGGAGTTGGGATTGCAAAGGGAATGGCTTGGGATTTGGGACATCAAAGTTTCCCTTATATCCTGGCAGTCCAGCATTCCACCTATTGGCTGACTGATATACTGAAAGCAAACATCATTACCCCTGCTGTGATGTAGGTCAAGACTATACCCATTTTGCAGGTGCAGAAACTGAATCACAGAAAGCGCAAGTTCTTTTCCCAACTCTCATAGCAAGTTAGATGCAGAGGTGGTAGAAATCTAAATCACGTTTGTCTCTCAAAGCTAGGGATGGTACCTGTGAGTCCTGAGTAGAACCTGGGAGACCGAGTACTAGTTCCCTGCACTAACCAATGGACCACCTTCCCAGCAAGATCCACAATTAAAATTCAGTAGCTGTAGTTTGCTGTCCCCTGATCTAACCACTAGGTCATAGATCCTCCCCGTATCATTGCCTTGATGCAGCATATTGGGTCAAGTTTACATTTCTTACCCTTGATGCAGTAATTCTTCTTGGCTGGCTCCTCCGTGTCCCCACATCCAGCTCAGGTGATTGTAAGGGAGGACTGTAGGGGGAGAGGGGCTTGGCTAGAGAAGGCAGAAGAAGCAGTGACCTGCGAGAGTTCCAGGGGTAGCTCAGCAATGGGTATGGCTACACTTACAGCTGTACAGCGCTGGGAGTTACAGCTGTCTTCATACAGCTGTGTAGGGAAAACACTGCAGTGTGGCCACACTGACAGCTACCAGTGCTGCAGTGTGGCCACATTTGCAGCATTTGCAGCGCTGTTGGGAGTGGTGCATTGTGGGCAGCTATCCCAGCATTCAAGTGGTTGCAATGTGCTTTTTAAAACAGGTGGATGGGGTGGGTGTGCGGAGGTGGGGGGAGAGAGAGAGTTGGATTTTTGAGCTGGACCTGTTCTCGCTCCTGTTGCAAGTTCTAAGGGACTGGAGTACAGCACCTACCTTTTATATTTTAAGTTTTGACTTCCCCCTTTTATTCTAACGCAAATTATCTCTAATAGCCTTCGCACATAAGCAGCGTCACAGGACTCCCCCTGCCTTCAAGAACAGCTGTGAACTTCAAAGCAATTCCTGCTCGTCCGTTGGCTCGTGGAGCAAGAGCAGCTGTGTTTTTTTGTTAGAAAGTAGGTCGGGAGTCGTAGTCAGCATTTTCTGTTTGTTGTGACATTTATTCTGGTTACTCTGATACCTTGGAGCCATAAAAGGTTTGGTGGCCATTTTGGTTGGCGCGCTGCATGACCAGGTGCTGCTTTGTTACACCCAGAGACCAGTGTTAGCCAGCGCTGCACCTGGCGCAGCGTTGGCTGTGCCTTGATAATGTGGACACAGAGTAGAGTTGCAGTGCTCGTAACCCATTACACCACGCTGTTTAACTCTCCAATGCTAGGCATTCAATGTAAACATTAAAGCCAAGAGCCCAATTGTGGTTGCTTGAGTTAAGAGCAAAAACTTCAGTGGGTGCAGATTGGTCCCACTCCGTTTGGTTGATTTTTGTTTAATAAAAAAGGAGCAATGGAGGACTGCTCTCTTAAGGACGGTGTCCCAAGGGCAGTGGGATTCTCAGAGTGTTTAGGGTCCTGGTGATACTTGCTGATATGAACAAGTGATGTTTGACTCTTCCAGGAAAAGCTGCAAGATTAAAGCATCGAACAAACTAAACAATATTATTTTTTACTGGTGAGATTCGGATTCGTGATGTTGCAAGCGGGATTGTAGGCCTGGGAGTGGCTCTCAATATAAGTGCTGGGGTGTGTGCTAGCATCTTGACAGATGCGTCTGCTTAGCTAAGCAGCCTGGCTCTCATTAGGAGGTATTTTCCCACTCTCCCTGGAATTAGCTTTCAATAATTTGTTGTTTTTAAGCTCCAAGATTGGTAAAACTGCTTGCTTTATTTTAACTGATTCTGATGAGCAGATCTTGGAGGATGGGATGGGAAGAAGCAACGCAAACTTAGATGGCTTGAGTGCTATTCACTCATGCAATTGATGTTCCATTCAGGCATGTTCCGGACTTCAGAAGAGAGAAATGGGTGACAGGGGTGGGTAAGTAGCACTTCGTTTTATTAGCTTTCATTGCTTTTAGTGTGACCTGGGTGAGCTGACATACTTAAACAAACAACAAGTGATCGTGGCACTTAAGACTCACAGATTCTTTGGGCCTTCAGTATCGTACTGGAAAAACCCCTTCTCTAGATGCACTGGAGTGAAATTACGATGCAGCCTTATATTGATGACGCATAAGAGAAGATGGTAGCCTCGCAAGGTGGAGACCTAGTGTGATAAAATACCGGTCTAAGGAACAACCAACCACTCAATGAGGGGTTATGGGCTTGAATTGTCAATGATGTAGTGCTTTGAAATCGGACCACAGCCATCTGTTAGTGAGTGCTAGATGTATCCTGAAGTAGGGAGTTACAGTAGTTTATTGCCACAGGTTTGGCACACACTAATCTGAGATCCATTATTGGTCAATTGGAATTTTGTCGCCATGGTTAGTGTGGGCTGTGCCAGCTTACAGGACTCATGCTCCCAATCAGGAGGGTTTTGGAATGAGGCTTGTCACAATCACTTCTCAGGCATTATAAAAGTCCTCTAACGTGCTATAAATAACCTTCATTATCTTACTGGTCTTATGTATCCCAGAGTAACCAAGTGTGATGTTCGTCTGGGCCATTAATAATATCACCGCCATTGTCCAAGCAGCAGTTATTAAAGCTCATGTGGCCGCCGCTTTAGTTTACAAAGCCAAATGATGAACGAGGGTGATCTTGTGACGTCATGTGGTTGTGAGTGAGCCAGAGGTTCCATGCTTTGTGGGCTTGAGAAGGAGCATACTCATGTTGAACGGATCCCCTCAACATGTGTAATGCATGTGCCCCCACAGCACCGTGCACCATGACAAGCCCCATCCCACAATAGGCTTGTTTTGTTGCAAACCAATGGAATTAGCGAAGCAAATGCAATCATTGTTAATGGTGGGGGAATTTTAATTCGTTGCATGGATCTTCTCTTTCATCCAAATACTCTATTAGATGGATGGAGACCCAAACCAGCATTCATTGTGGTGCTTCTCTTACAGGCCAACTGGGCTAGCAAGCAGTTTGGTAACATTTTCTGAAGCTGTTATTTTCTGTCTTAGAATCTGTTCTACTTTTATTTTAACCGGTGACCTTCTGCTCACAAAATAACCTTTAATGTGATGTGAGAGTAAACCAATTGCCAGGAGTGGCTGAATCTGAGACAGCCTAAAATACTAGTTCTGAGAGAGATGTCAACTGCCCCTATTCTTGTTGGGGACCCGCGTGCCAATACTAGCACACGGTTCGTTGTCTGACGCGAGAGTGACAGCAACACCAGCGGTCCGATCAAAGCTCTTTATTGACAATGCTACGCCAATAGAGAGCAGTCGTCTCCAGAGCGAACCAGCTTGCTTCTTTACAACTAGGATATTGTTTTTGACAGTCCGTCGCGTCACAAATTATTCATTTAGCAGTCCAAGCTTTTACTATTAGTAAACCCAACTAATTAATTAATATGAACAATACTGCGCCTTGATTACTAAACGGATAATATGATTTATGTGAGCAATAATGCCTTACACTCACAGTAAGCAAATGTAGGGAGTAGAGAGACCCAGGACAAACGGAGAGTTTTGCCTTCTCCACCAATACTTGGTACCTGCAGAATGCCGTTCCTTTCTTGTCTTATGGTTGCCTAACTCTGTGAGAGACAGGCAACTTCCGGGCATTTTCCACTTATGAATTACCCAGAAGCCTCTGTTAGCTTGGCTTTGTTCAGGTTGGCATAACTGGCTTTATGCTATATTTTTAGTTAGGCCTAACAATATCAAAGGATACTTAACTGTGGAATCTAATGATGACAATCCAACGTCTATATTGATAATTATTTAAATTATCAAAACCATTGAGAAAGGAGAGCGACAGTTATATTATGAAGAGCTACTGTGTGGAGTCTGGGCTTGACTTCCCAGAACTCCATTTTTGTTTTCTCTCTCTCTGATATTTTGGCCTAATTTTGAAGCATTTGCAAAGGTATTTCAAGCAATCTTATCTAAGAAAGAGGCAAACATCTTTCCACGTGCCTGGTGAACAGGGGCAGCTCTATGTATTTTGCCACCCCAAGCACGGCAGTCAGGTGGCTTTCAGCAGCGTGCCTGCGGGAGGTCCGCCGGTCCCGCACCTTTGGCGTACCCGCCACCCAATTGCTGCCGAAGCCACAGGATCGGTGGACCTCCTGCAGAAACGCCGCCGAAGACAGCCTGACTGCCACCCTCACGGCGACCAGCAGGCCGCCCCCTGCATGTGCTTGCTGCGCTGGTGCCTGGAGCCGCCACTGCTGGTGAAAACGCAACAGGTTCCATTAGCATTCCTTTGTCGACCACATGGGGTTGTGATTTCCCTTCTGGAAACACTTGTTGTCTCTTTGCTGTGACACTTGCAGGAAAGGGAAGTGTTAATTTCATGATTTTTGGTACATAAACCACTATTGAGTATACTAGTCTAAGTTGTCTACCAGTATCTGTCCATCCATCCAGTTATCTGTTTTTTTTATCAGATCTAATCTACTCTATTTCTGCATTTCTCTTTATCTAGGCATTTATACTACATTCATCACTCTGGCATCCCAGATCAGACTGCCTCTTTTGGTGGCACATCAGCCCATGAATCCCACAGACTGCACAGAAGGGGGTTAATGGAATTTACAAGTCCATTATGACAAGAGGCAGAAATATCTGGAGGAGATGAAGCAGCAAAGGGGTTTAACTGACACCTCAGCAGGTTATGTTAAAGCATTATGGCCAAATGCTCCTGAATGTATGTCCCACTCCCCTGCCATATTTCAAATGGGAGCATCATTTGAGAGCCCCTGGATGCCCCCTGCTGTGTATTTTTCCTAGTTATCTTCCCCTGCTCTCTGGAGTTCACGCTCTGTAGTTTTACATACTTTGTTTTCCTTGTAAATAGCTCTGATTTTAAATATATCCCTCTGCACTGGAGCCACAAGAAGGTCTGCTCTGCTCCTTTCACTGCGTGTGGGTACAGATGGCTTATCTTCATCATGCCACATCCCAGGAGTTGTGGTGTCAAAGTGTTGCCTCCACTCATGTGGGGAGGCTTTGCTGATTCCTGGGAACAGAGACAGGAGAAAAACAGTGAGAAGAGAGAGAGAGAGAGAAAGAAAATCCAAGTCCCCTCATCCTAGTGAAACCCTCCAATCTAAATAGATCCCAATCCTTCATGTTTCAGAAGAGTTGTTAATTTTTTACAAACCTCTATAGCACTATTCATTCATTCATTCACTTGTAGGTGAAATTAAATCTGAAATTTATAGATCTCTCAAGCTTCACTTAAGCAAACTGACCAGGGATCCAGTCATGTCTGAGACATCCTATGTAATGTGCACAGAATTAAAAACCTGTCAGATCACCATGAGAGGCTGTACATTGTACATTCCCCCAGCTGTGCAGGTTCTTTACACCCTGTCTTTGTAAGCCCAACGGGTGTCTCTACAAGTTCTCTCATAAGATGCTCCTAGGAAGTCTGTCTGAAGTGGCTCTGCTTGCCTTAGTACTTTGTATTCCTGTGGCACTAAGGCACATTTCTCACAATGCCCCCTACCATGGGTATTTGCAATGCAGAGCGCTGACCGAGCACTGGCACTGCAGCTGGATGCAGTAGACTATGTGCTGACTCGGCACTGGATTTGTGGTTGGATGCAGTGGCTTGTGGCTTATGATGTTAGCAAAGTGTAGTAACAAAATGATTGATTACACTGGTCTACAATTTTTGAGAAGTCGTCTGCTTCAGAGATAAAATGTGGTATTTATTATGTATTTTGATGTGCTGAATTCAAATATGACAATTAAAACAACTGGTTGGCTATTGCAGCAGAGAGTCCTGTGACACCTTATAGACTAA
>NC_133773.1:146167825-146190047 GCF_003597395.2 Chelonoidis abingdonii | reverse complement strand
GGGGGGGAGGGGAGGGAGCCTGCTGGAGGGGCTTTTAGTTTCAGTTTTAGGTTGGCTGGGAAGAGGCAGGAATCCCAAGTCAGGGGTCTGAGCTCCTTGACCCCCAGAGGGACCTGGCTGAGGGGTCCTGGTTGTACCCACAAGCCCTGCTGTGTTCCTGTCGGCTACTAAACTTTCTGTGTTACTGGCTGGCTGAGTTGCAGGAAATGAGGGTGCAGGGCCCTGACTCCCCCACACTCTGTGACACCCCACAAGTACTCTTAGGTACAGAGAATGGGACCCCTCAGCCAGGTCCATTCTGGGGCCCAGCAAGCCAGACACTCACATCTGTCCTCACTTCCCATCCCTAGCCAGCCCCAAACTGAAACCCCCTCCAGCCCCTCTTCTCTGGCCTTTGTCTCTTTCCCGGGCCAGGAGGTCACCTGACCTCTTTGTTCACCTTTAGCTATTCCCTTGCAGGGGGGAAGGGCCCTGGCAATTTGTTGCCAGGAGACCGAGTGTCGGCCATTTATGCACACTGGAGACTTAAGAAATGAAAGGGGAAACTGAGGCACCCACACAGTATTCAGAGGAAACATTAAGAACAGTCTCACTTCGTCACACCCTGCCCTGCCCCCTCCCGACCACTCCAAGTGTGCAACCTCCCTTCCCAGTAGCTGACCCTTAGCATGCCTGTCACTCAATGAGCCGCCTACCCCCCTGCCCCCGGCCTCCCTACAACCCCCACTTCTACCCAGAGACAAACACCCCCAGTCACTGACCCTCCCCAGCCCACCTCCACCTGCCCCACGCCCCCAACAGCTGGCTAGGGAGGATGGGTCGGCAGGCCAGGGGGTGGGGGAAGCAGCCCTGTTGCTTCACAGCTTAGATGATTAATCCAAACAGATGCAATCACCTCCCTGGTGGGTACGTCCCCCGCCCCTCCACTCTGCCACGCGAGGGGACAGAGCCTCGGTCACTGGCAGGCAGCCCAGCCTGGCTCCTACACAAACGGCGTGGGCGGGAACCCCAGCGCTGGTGGGCGCTCTGTGTCCAGCTCCTGGAGCATTGCTAATGCAAACAGCCCTGGCCCAGCGTCCTGCCCCCCGACCAGCAGCTGGGTACGGACCAGCACCATGGCCCTGTGTCAGTAGGGCCCAACAAGCCGCCCATTGTACCTGCCAGCAGAGCTGGGCCCGAGGAGACGGGCACCCGGCCTGGGCCTGGCTTCTGTTGCCAGGTGGCAGCTTCTGAGGCCTGGGGAAGGGGGGCTGGACCAGGCTGGTGCAGCATCACCGGGAGGAGAGGGCTCCGCTGCTGAGCTAGTCGGAGAAATACGATGTGCCAGGAAAGGGGGGTCCTGGCTCCTTGGGCTCTTGGCTTCTCTCCTCCCTGGCCTGGGCAGCGCCTCTGGCAGCTTGGCACTGAGGACACATGGAGCAAAGAGCCCAGGTTACAGCCATGGAGAGAGAGAGAGAGCGCGATGAAACAGCCCCACGCCACAGGTCTGCTGGTGCCCCTCACTCCCAACCCACAGCCCCTTGCTACTCCAGCCCTACCCCCCAGCTCTGCCAGTGCCCCTCAAGCCCAACACACAGGTCTGGCTACCCCAGCGCTGGGCTCCCCTGAGCTCTGCCGGTGCCCCTCACTCCCAATCCACAGCCCCTGCTAGCCCAGCCTTGGGCTCCCCCCGAGCTCTGCTGGTGCCCCTCACTCCCGACCCACAGCCCCTGCTAGCCCAGCCCTGGGCTCCCCACCCCCCAGCCCTGCCAGTGCCCCTCACTCCCGACCCACAGCCCCTGCTAGCCCAGCCCTGCCCCCTAGCTCTGCCAGTGCCTCTCAAGTCTGTCCCACAGCCACTGCTAGCCCTGCCCTGGGCTCCCCCTGAGCTCTGCCAATGCCTGCCCTATGATTTATGGGTTGCACACTGGCTCGGCAAGGCTGGGCAAGCTATGCCCAGACCCATCGCTGTGCCCCTGAAATTCTGAGCAGAACGAGCCTCTGCACCCCGACAATGGCTGAGGCTCGCTGAAGCGAACGGCGTGAAAGCAGGGGTTGCACTGGATGCTGCGGGCCGAATCAGATGGCTCCTGGGGCCCTGGGGGCAGGGTACATCCTGCCACTTCACGCACCTCCTGGCAGCATGCACAGGTCAGGGACTGCAGGGGCACCACATGGCTCCATTGCTGTCTGGCTGCTGACACAGCAATGAGCTGGGCACAGATGGGCCCCGGGAGTGTGGTGGCTCTGCTTTACCCCAGTGTGTCCCATCAATGTCAATGGGAGTTAGGCACCCAGCTGGTTTGACCTTTGTAAACATGTCCTGATAATACAGCAGCACACTATGATCCTGCAGATACCCCCGCCCAGAGCTCAGGAGAGCGGCTGGGGGCTGGCTATGGGCATAGGAGTCAAGGGGCTAAGCCTGCCACGGCTAGCTCAGCAGGGAGTAAAGGAAGGACTTCAAACCCGGGGGCAAACCATAAAGCTGATGTGCGTGGCCCTCCCCCATCCTTCCGCTGGATGAGGTGCTGGGCCATGGTGGCCTCAGCCCCAGCCCCCTAAAGGCCGGCAGGGTTCAAAGCCCGGGTGGGGTTGGGCTGTTCCCACCCCCCCATCCCAGCACCTTTGCCCTCCCTTGGCAGCCCCTGCGGGATGCTCTGGTGTTGCCTGCTTCCGCCTCCCACGAGGTTTGGGGCTGGCCCTGTCTAGGATCCTCAGCTGGTCCCCATTGCGCTGGTGTCTGGGCACCTCCCACCCATTAGTACAGAACATAAGTGTGATGTTGCGCTTCATATGATGGTATGAAAATATGCTAATGAGTGTGAATATGGTGTAACTGGAATATGCTTCATGGAAAAGGTCTCTTGTAAAGTATCATTACAAAGCTTATAATCTACCGCTGTGCTCATGTTATTTGTATGAATGTATCATTCTTGTATCTGAAACTAGGAATAAGAAATATAGCTCTGAGGCCTATTGTAGTTATGCAACGTGTGGGCCATTCATGGTAGTTTGGAAGCTCGATGGCTCCCATCAACCAGGACAACTGACTGCAGACAGCTGTTTACTTGCAAACCTTCCTGTGAGTCAGGCCGGGAAGAATGGAGGTTTTGGGTCTCACAGGACATTTGACCATGTCACCTGCTACTGGAATCCATCTTAAACCTGGGGCTTTTCCATTGAGAAGGAGAGGTAGGGACCCAGAGAACCAAAAGATTCCCGCCTTGTGCCAAAGCCATATAAGGGGCTGCGGTCATGAGAAATCCCCTAGTTACCACCTGAGCTGGAACAAGGGCTGTACCAGGGACAGGATCGGGCCCAGACTAGGAAGGAGTCTGGTCTGTGAAAGAAGCTCATTGGCACACTTCTGAGGGTGAGATTTACCTGTAATCAGTTTCTTAATGTATTAGGCTCAGACTTGCGTGTTATGTTTTATTTTGCTTGGTGACTTACTTTGTTCTGTCTGTTATTACTTGGAACCACTTACATCCTACTTTTTATATGTAACAAAATCATGTTTTGCTTATTAATTAACCCAGAGCACGTATTAATACCTGGGAGTCAAACAGCTGTGCATCTCTCTCTCTCTGTGTTATAGAGGGTGGACAATTTACGGGTTTACCCTGCATAAGCTTTATACAGAGTAAAACAGATTTATTTGGGTTTGGATCCCATTGGGAGCTGAGTGTCTGCGTGCTGGAGACAGGACCACTTCTTAAGCTGTTTTCAGGTAAGCCTGCAGCTTGTGGGGGATGTGGTTCAGACTTGGATCTGTGTTGCAGCAGGCTAGCGTGTCTGGCTCCAGCAGGCAGGGTACTGAAGTCTCAAGATGGCAGGGAAAATGGGCTTGGAAGTAGTCCCAGCACATCTTTTTCTTGAGTGGTGTCGGGGATCTCTCTTATCCCAGACGGCTCAGGTTTCGTTGTTCACCGCAAAGAGACAGGCTATGACCAGCAAGAATCCCACTATCAAGTTCTTTATTGTAGCATGCCATACAACAGAGAACTGCCCATCTTACTTCATACAGAACCAGCCCCTCTTCACAAATTTAAACTGCTTTTTATTAGTAATTCCATCGCAGCATCACTTACGTTGCGTTATCACTGTACCTTCCCAGCATTTGTTCCCAGCATACAAAACAAAGAACAACTGTTACTTCTTGATGACTTCATGCTTAGTACAAAAAAGAATACATGTTACTTTAAAAAGTGTCTGTAAGCATTTTACTCCTCAGCCTTTACAAGCATTTTCTTATCTAGCAAGGTCACACGGACGTCTGTGCTGGCCTGTCTGCCCCAGCCAGTAAGTTAACCAGCAGGCCTTGCTGTGTCATTGCTAAGCTGAACTAGGCCAGAACCACACTCATCAATTCCCCCCTTTGTTCCTAGAGGACCCACTAAGGGGACTCAAGGAACACAACTTAGATTACACAACAAGGTCGCCTGACTTTAGGGGCTGTTTTATGAAGTTGAGCGGTTACACACATTTTATAGTTACATAAAGCAGTAGTAACCGACACATAAAAATAACAGCGCTTTTAAGCAAGTTATGCAGCCATCCACCTGCATTAGGCAACCAGCTACATAAATCATCCACCAGGAGTTTTCGCTTGGTTGCTTGTGTCCATGATCCCTTGCAATTTTTTAAAGATGTTTTGCCTTTTTCCATGTGGCATTATAAACATCAGGAATATACACGCAACATTCTTGTCCTGTTAAGGCACATGTCCCTCCTTGTGAGGCTAACAAAATGTCCAGGGCCATTCTATTCTGAAGAACCGTTTGCCTAAGTGGTTTTTGCTCTGTGGCCAGATCAATGAGGGCCTCAGCAGTGCTATTAGCCATTATTTCTAACACTCCTTGTAATCTCATTATACCTTGCCCTATATGGTAAGTGGCACCTCCACATGCAAAGAAAAAGGCTGCACAGGTTCCTGTCCAATCATTAAGTGCTTTCCAGGTAAGGGGTTGAGACCAATTAACATCCTCTTTGGCACCTCGCACATTTCTTAAACGTCCAGAAGGAAGGTGATCTCGATATAAGACAGGGGGTTCTAACCAGGCCAGATAGCATGACCCCTTCCAGGAGACAGGCAGGCTTAAATAAGCCTTTTCTCCACAAACCCAATAGACTCCAAACAAGGGATCAGATATAACAGATGCAGAATATTGGTTTGTAATACCATCCAGTCCAGGCAGAGAGACCGTGAAAACTATTAGTAGCATTATCTGTACACTGACACACAGAGTACTTAGTACCCGAAGAATTAAAAGAATGCTTTTTTATGCAGCGAATGTAAATGATTTTTTGAATACTCCAGCAATGCGGTGAAATTAGTGTGTGATAGATTTGGTGCTATAATGCAACGTATTTTGGTAAACACATGAGGTTTATCCAATACCAACTGATAAAACAATCTGCAAAAGTTAGCAGGGAAAACATACCAGGACTTTTCAGGTCGGGGTAAACCTTGTACAAGAGTACAGTCAGGTCCCCGTCTTTCACCAAAATGGGTTTCATTCAAATAGGCTTTACAATTGCTAACTTCTACAGGCACATTTTCTGAACCCAGATGTCACAGAGTCCCTGGGCAATGCTCTGAACTGCTCCCCACCAAGCCAGGCAGGACTTTGGGGAGCCTCCTCTCCCTTGGAGCAGACTTGTTCAGGGCAAGAAGCTCACACGTCTTCACCTCCTGGGTCTCTCCTTGGAGCATTCAGCATCCTCTGCCCCTCCGTGCGCTTCCCACAGCCGAGGCCCACCCAGGACGGGGTCCTGGGAACACAGGGTCCTGCACCCACTTCCGCAGTCAGACGTGACTCTCAGCCAAAGCCACTAACAGCACGAGTTTCAGTCGATGCACAGACACAGGGTCTAAAAGAGCCTTGTCAAGATACAGCGAACGGACCCCTTCGGCGGGTCCATTCTGGGGGGGCAGTGAGCGGCAGACCCCCACATCTGGCCCGCAAGGCCAGCTTCCACCAACACCCCTCGCGCAGCCCTTCCTCTCTGCTCAGCCCTTTCCGGGCAGGAGTCCCACCATCTTTGTTCTCCAACATCCTTCACCTTGGCACCTTTGCAGGGGAGGCGGCCCAACCATCAGTTGCTAGACGACAGAGGGTCAGGCATTTAGCGGTGCACGGCCCTTTGCTCCTGGGCCAATCTTAAGAACTGCCTGGGGGCAACTGAGCGCACCAACCAGTATTCATCGAGAAAACAGCTCCTTCCCCCTGGGTGTGTTTCCCCTCAAGCCCCCTTTGCCTGGCGGGCTTCTCTGTCGGAACTGGGAGCCTGCTGGGGGGCAGAGACCGTCTGCTCGCGTGTGTGCAGGACAATGGGTGTCAGCAGCGCTACGTGGGGGTCAGCACACAAACTAATAGGTCTGCTGCAGGCAGGTGAAGCTGGGGTGGAGGTGGAGGGGGGGAATAAGCAAACTGAGGCCCACGCCCTTTCCCCCTCCCATCCCTCTTGCCGCAGATCCCGGAGAGAAGAGGTGGCCAGGAAATGCTACAAGGCAAACATGAAACCTCCCCGGGATATTCACATCGCCACTTGAGGCTAGCTGAAGGGCCAGTTCATCGCGAAGGCTCTGGTACAGCTCTTGCCGAGGAGAAGACACCCCCTGATCGCTGGCGTGTACCGTCGGAAATCAACAGGCTGCACCATGGGCGGCGAGGAGGCTTCTGCTGGGTGCAAGAAGACCCAATTTAATCGGTTGGGAAGGGGCGAAAACCAGCCACACCTACACCCCCAACTAAAACGCTCTCCAGCGCATCAATCAAAGATCTACAACCTATCCGAGAATGATGATCCCTCACTCTTCACACGATCTGGGAGACAGACCAGTCTCTCGCTTATAGAAGCCCCACAACTGAAGCAATACCACGCAGCAAACGCACCCCATACAACAAAACGACGAACCGCAGGAACCATTCTTGCATAGCAAAGCCCATGCCAGCTCTGTCCACATATCTATTCAAGCGACACCATCATAGGACCTAATCACATCAGCCACGCACCAGGGGCTCGTTCACCTGCACACAACCAATGTGCCAGCAATGGCCCTCGGCCATGTACATTGGACCAACCGGACAGTGTCTATGGCAAAAGAATAAGGACACAAATCTGACATCAGGAATCAGAACATTCAAAAACCAGTGGAGAACAACTTCAACCTCTCTAACCACCAGTGACAGACGTAAGGTGGAATTTTGCAACAAAAAAACTTCAAAACAGACTCCAAAGAGAGACTGCTGAACTCGAATTAAAATGCAAATTAGATACAATTAACTTAGGTTTAAACGGAGACTGGGAATGGTTGGCTCATTACACTAATCGAATTTATTCCCTATGTAAGTTCTCCTCACACCTTCTATGGGTCATCTCAATTATCCACTTCAAAAGGTTTTTTCTCCTGCTGACGATAGCTTCATCTCATAGATTGGACTCTTCCAGTTGGCATGGCTATTCCACCTTTTCATGTTCTCCGTATGTATAAATATCTCCTGTCTGTGTGTCCATTCTGGGCATCCCGAAGAAGTTGACGTGTACGCCACGAAGCTATGCTGAAATAAATGTGTTAGTCTCTAAGGTGCCACAAGTACTCCTGTTCTTTTTGTCCACACTTTTATCTCACGCCCCCCTTAGCCCGCGTCCGCCTCTGCCCCATGAGCTGAGGCTGGGAGCAGGGTAGTGTCCCTGGGAAAGGGGGTGTCTGGTGCAGTGAGAATAATACTTATTAAAGATGACAGGGCCAGAAAGAGTTAATTACAATGACCTGACCAAGTGGTGGAACTCAGGACTTGTTAGGAGGAAGATAACCAAAAGAAAGAGCTTGAAATGCAAGTCTGCTTTGTTAGAGGTAGAAGGGGAGGTGTTTGCTCAGTCTGTGATTAAAAACAAGTCTTGTCTATTGCATATGTTTAAATTCAAAGAGGCAAAACAGGAATATTAAACATTTAGGAAGACACTTGAGGAAATAGTCATTATGGTCTATATTGCTCTCTTGAGGTTGTGGTAACCTGTATCTGAACTGTTTATTGGATAAATTACCCTGTGCTAATTACCAGGATGTTTGGGAGAAGGAGTTAAGCCTTTGTTTCTTCAGCCGCCCAAAGGCTGCTGGAAAATATGAAGACCCTGGACCAGATCCTTCTTCATCCTCAGATCTGCTTTGGGTTCAAGAGGGGGAACCCTTAACGCACAAGGATGAGATCCCTAGTCACTGACTGGAGTCTCCTGAATATGGACATTGAACTATAACCAGTGACTATTTCTGAAAGGACTTTTGGCAACTACAAGCTCACTCTGCTTCGTATCTGAACCTCAAGAACTGAATCAAGTCTGTCTGTATATTGATCTTTCAAACAACACTCTCTCTTTTTTCTTTTAAATAAATTTTAGCTTAGTTAATAAGAACTGGCTAGAAGTGTGTATTTTTGGGTAAGATCTAAGTTATATTGGACCTGGGTGTTGTGCTGACCTTTGGGATTGGAAGAACCTCTCTTTTATATGATAAGATTTTCAGTAATCATCAATCATATGCTTGACAGGTGTGTCTGGATGGAGGCCTGAGGCTGGGCACTTTAAGGGAACTGCATTGATTGGACTTCTAAGTAACCAGTGAGGTGCCTACAGAAGCTGTTTTGTGCTGGTTGGTAAATCCCAAGTATTGAAATCCACCGGCGTTTGGGATTGTCTGCTGTTTTGTTGGCAGTTTCACCGATTGACTGACCTCAGCTGACTCCCACAGGCAGCACTGTCACAGTGGCGTAGTCATGCAAAGATCCACAGAACCAGGTCAGTTAAGCTTTGGGTCCGAACCGCACGCTATCCAAATGGAATTTTGGTATTGGGAGTTTGGTTGGTTAAAGAGCAATTGCAGTGGATGAGCAAAGAGCATATGAGGTCTTGCAAAAAAAAGCCCTGGAAGGTTTGTGTTCAGAACAAGGAATAAGCTTTAGAAAGCAACAGATCAAGAATGGGAGAAGCTGTTAATGGCCAGTGATCAGGAGGCAGGAGCACAGCCCTTACCTGAGGCTACAGAAGCAATTAGAATGCAAAAGGCAGCAACTAAACTGCAACTGGAGCACGAACAGAAACTAGCAGATCTTCGATTGCTGGAAAAGCAAAAAATAGCTGAATTAGAAAGAGAAGCTGATAAAAGAAAGAAGGAGGCTGCTGAGAAAAAAGAAAGAGCTCGTAAGGAGCGTCTGGAGCTCCTGGCTGCTGAGGAGAAAGCTCTGCAGATGCAATAGGCGACAATCAGACTTCAACTACAAGTCAAAAACGCAAGGGAAGAACAGCAGACATTGTATTCTCCTGAGAGCCCGGTTTATAATCACGTTGGTATGTTGTATAACTCTGAGCAGTTGTCTGGGTGTAACCAAAGGTCCCCCAACGCTGCCACCTGTTATGTAAATGCTGTTACTGTGAGTTCAGTAGAAGGTGACCCCATACTTGTGCCAATGCGCTGTATGGGAGTGGTAATGGCAAATTCATAGAGAGTGTAAAAGTCAATGGTAAAAGCTGTTGAGGGCAAATTACGGCTTCTAACATCACTTTAGTTAAAGCAGATCTTGTCAAAGAGGAAGATTATTTACCAAATCAGAGTGTGAATGTTGTAGTTCTTGATGAGTTTGCTGTACATGTGCCTTTAACCAGAATCCACCTCGAATGGAATGGGGCTAAGCATGAAGTTATAGCTGGGGTAAGGAAGTTGTTGCCTAAAGATCTTTTGATTGGGGAAAATATTAAAGCTTTGTTCAGTCCAGCTAGCCAGTTACGGGAGACGAATGAACTTAAACCTGTGTCTGTTATGGGCAATGATTTGCCTGGGGAAGGTGTGATGGAGCAGGGAGGATTTGACCTGGGGATGTTGAAGGGAGGTTATAGTGGGGATGAGAAGGAATCTACCTGAGCCGTAACCTGAACCAGAAGGGGGGCTGGGAGAATTCATACCTGCCTGGGAGACTGAACAAAGGAGAGGGGAGAGAGGGGAGGGGGAAGAGAGCTGCTGCAGGGATTTTTGGGTCAGTTTTGGGTTGGGTGGTGCAGCGCAGGGAACCCCAAGCTGGGATCTAAGCTCCCTGAACCCCCCTCAGAAGGACTCAATTGAGAGGTCCTGGCTGTGCCTACAAGCTCTGCTGTAGACTGCGTCCCTATTGTCCAATAAACCTTCTGTTTTACTGGCTGGCTGAGAGTCAACTGTGAGTCCCAGGAACAGGGGTGCAGGGCACTGACTCCCCCACACTCTGTGACAGAGGGTGTCTCCAAATGCTTGTCTGGGCAGGAGAGCTATTTGGCCGCGAACGAAGTTTCTGAATGTCTGTCTAATGTCTCAGAAGGAAATCTGAAATTAGATCAAGCACAGGGAGAGGAGAATTAAGAAAAGTTTGGATGAGCCTAGGCAGCCTTGTGAGCTGATGGCTGTGTCTAGTCAGCAGCTAGAGGAGGCAGGGACAGTGGAAGATGAGTGTCCCTATCCCTTACCTGTTACCTGTGTGGAGAATTGTGACGGTGAAGGAAATGTGCCTGTGTCTGTCAGGAGTATTGACTTGCCTATGGAGGGAGCCACCTCGGTCTCCGAGCAGTTGTCTGTGAACAGCCCTGTGTGCCGGGACAAGGGAAATGAAATCCCAAGCTGTGTGTCTGGTAAAGGAGAATGTGTCTCCGGCTCTTCTGTGTCTGTGGAGCAGACAGAAGGTGCCTTTCAGCCTGTGATGGTTGAGGGGGATTCAGTTGTCTCAGAGTTGGTTCTGGATTAAACTAAAGCCCAGAAGGGGAATGGTCCTAAGTTTGGGTCTGCTGGGGAGACTGGCACCGTGACTAGGTGGCATCCAGTTAGTGTCTTGGCAAAATCCCAGAGACCAGACAATTCTGGTGCTTGTATTTTGTCTATTGCTAATGTGTGGTTGGAAAAGAACGTAGCAACTCTGGCTAATCAGGGTGATATCTGAGCCAGGGCACAAGGAGAGCAGAAAGGTGATTTAATTGTTACCCACTGACAGTTTGACAACTTGTAGCAAGAAAGAAAAGGTTCCTGAACTTGTGTGTGGCAAAGGGAAGGAGAATGCTTCTAACCTTTTATCTAGTGAGTCTATGGGTTTGCCTCAAAGCGGATTGTGTAGAAATCCGCCTGATGGGCCAAAGGTGATTCTGGATGTGAGTAAGACCCAGCAAGAGTCTGTTGCTGCTCAGGAAAATCCTTTAGAGCAAGCCCTAGGTGTAGAGGGTAAGAAAAGAATTTCTTTGAGGGGTGAAGTAGTATAAGAGCCGTACCGTAAATCAAACCCTAACCCCCGTCCCTTGACCTCTTAAGCCACGCCCTGGAGGGTATTACTTCAGGGGTCAAAGTGGCCACATGGCTGGAAACAAGGTGTGTCATGTGACCCCCCTAAGAACTCCTCCCTCTACCAATCAGGATCGGTTTCATCCCAAAAGGACCTCCCCGAGAGGAGATTTGACCAATCAGGGTGACTTCTGGGGTGGGGGTGACCCCTTCGGAAGTGGGTTGTGTGACCTCTCTAAGAACTCCTCCCACTGCCCTCTACCAATCAGGATGGGTTTTGTCTCAACAGGACCTCCCCGAGAGGAGATTTTGACCAATCAGGGCGAGTTCCGGGGCAGGATGACCCGTCCAGAAGTGGGTCGTGTGACCCCTCTAAGAACTCCTCCCAAGGCCCTCTGCCAATCAGAGTGCATCACCATTACCCCATACGTCCCAGCGCCAGACACAGGAAGCCATTTCTTACCAAGGGCACGTGTTTTAGAAATCATGGAAAGGCTGCTGAGAGGAAACATGGACTCCTTCATCACCCCCGTGAGAACTTCAGACTTTGTTTTAGTCCCAAGGGTCTTTGACCATCTGCGGAGAAAGCGTGACTGTTCCAAGGAGGACCCTTTGACCCAGTCGTTGATGGAGACATTGGAACCCGACCCTGAAACCCTTGTGATGCACTCCAATGAGTGTGATGACCTCTCTTTGTCCACCCTCTTAGAGGTGGAAGGCGATTGTGGCTCGGGGGAGTCACCGGCAGACAAGGTGAATGGAAAAGACGGTGCTCAGGTAAATGAATGATTAAGAAGCGGCAGTTGAGGAGGGGTGGGTAATGAGACTAGGAACCAGGGCTTGTGTAAATTAAAAATTGAAAATCTCTCAACAGCTTGATGATGCCTTTCTAGAGGCCTTTGAGAACTTATACATCGGTAGCCCTGTGGGAGTAAATATATCGTGCGTCAGCTGTTTTTCTCATGTCTGAGACACAGATCTCAAGACGAAAAGGACAAATTGGATGAATGAACCAGCTCAGACTTCCTTATGGTAGGGGTTATGACGTCCATTTTTACAGGCAGCTGTAAAAGGTCGTGTTAAACCAGGCGATTAATAAAACTTATTTAAATCTCAATATGGATATGTCCCCTTTCATACTCGTGATAGTGAAAGATGGTACCAGTAACAGTCATGTCTACACAGACGGCTCTGTTAAAGAAAATTTATTACACCCCCGGGGAAGTTGGGAGCTTTGGTGAGGTGAACTTTCTTTTTCAAGTGGCCAGAAAACATAGTAAAACTTTAAAAAGAAGACAGGTAACAGCTTGGCTTTCAGACCAGGACGCTTACACTTTACACAAACCGTCCTGAATACGTTTTAAAAGAAACAAGACCATTGTTTCAGATGTGGATGTGCAATGGCAGGCAGATCTGGTGGATATGCACCGGTTCTCCAAACACAACAGTGGTTTTAAGTCCATCTTAACAGTGATGGACATTCTATCCAAATATGCCTGGGCCTTAGGCCTAGAAGACAAGACGAGTGGTGAGGTATCCAAGACCCTTCAAGCTATTTTCACCAAAGGTCGCGTGCCTCAAAAATTAGAAAACGATTGGGGGAAAGAATTTTTAAACCTTTAAGCAGATTGTTAAAGTGGCATGGAGCTCACCATTTGGTTACTAATAAGGAAGTCAAAGCAGGGGCTGTGGAGCGATTTAACAGAACTTTAAAAACTAGGATGTGGAGATATTTTACAGCCCAACTTTTGCTACACTGATGTCTTACTGGACTTTATAAAGAGTTACCACCAGAGCTTTCACAGAACTCTACGTACCAGACCAGCTGATGTTAACCCTTCACATTCTCTGAAGGTATGGAAAATGGTTTATGGAGATGGTTTTAAAATAAAACCAGTTGTTGCCCCTTTTAGAAAAGGCAACCACGTGAGACTATCTAAAACCAAAGGTGCTTCTGAAAAAGGTGATGAACAGACATTTACCGATGAAATATTCATAGCGGATGAAGCCTTAACCAGGGGCCAGAGACCTGTATACTGATTAAAAGATTACGAGGGTGAGGCAGTTACTGGATCTTTTTACCCTGAAGAATTACAAAAAGTAAACCCTAAACAAGACAGGATTTACAGGATCGAAAAAGTTCTAGCAGATAAAGGAAAAGGGAGAAAAAAGCAGCTACTGGTGAAATGGTTGGTGTGGCCTGATAAGTTTAACAGCTGGGTGGAAGCTTCTCAACTCTGTAACATTTAGACCTGAACAAACAAACCAAAAAAAGAGATTCTTCCTGCAAAGACAGAGAGAGAGAGGGAAAAAAAAAGAGCGGTGGTGGGTTTTACATCACTTTGCCCAGCAATGCCAACTCTGCAGTTTTTCCCCAAAACACCATCTTGAACTTTACAATACAGCTAATTAAGCCCTTGGATCTCCCGGGTGCCTGGGAGGTGGGGTTAGTGGAAATACAATACCCACAGAGCTGGAATGCTATCAATGAAGATACCCCTTTCAAAATCACCTTTGAGATACGATGTGGAATTTCATCCTACGATGAGGTTATTACCTCACCTTTGATTACTGGATCATATGAACAGCACGACTCGTTATCCCGGACTGCCAGAGGTGGTCATGAACTACAACCCTGTGGGCAGAAAAGTTAGACTTACATGTACCGATTTTATGTATGTTTTCTACTGGCAGGGAGCTAGCTAACATTCTAGGTTTGGGCCTCAGCTGCAATGTCCAAAAATTCCCCTTCTTGGCAGACATCACAGGGGGTTTTAACTCCTAGTATCTGTACACGGATATCGTAGAACACCAGTTTGTGGGGGACTTTTCTGTTCTCCTGTTACGCTGCGTCCCTGTCCGAGGAAGGAACAAGTTTGTTACCATCACCTATGATAAACCTCATTACGTCCCTGTCAGTAAACACCACATCAACACCATCACCATTGAAATAAAGACAGATCAGAACAGACCCGTCTCATTTTGCTTCAACAAGAATCAGGGCTGATGTACATTAAAAGAAGGAAGCGAAAGAGAAATACGTTATACCTGTGACGCACAGGTCCCCCGAAACCCTTTAAAAGCAGGGCTTTGACACGAAGGGCCGGCCATAAGCGAAAGTCCAAGAGAAAGCCTGGGCGAAAGAGGAGACGTGCTCTGCCTGGTAAAAGAGACATATTTTAATCAACATGGCTTTTGTTCACTGCGGGTCTGAAGAGTGCCCCAAACCCGAATTAGACTTGTTCCAAACAGCCCCTATGCAGACCAGCATTGAGAAAAGCATCTACATGGAGGTGATGCCTCTATCGGCCGTTACGGAGTCTGCCCCCAATGACTTTTTTAGCAGGGAATGGCATAGATTATATGGATTTAAACAACACGCTGCTGTGCCTGTGTTGCAAGATTGTAAAAGGAGATGGAACTGAACTCGCCGTGGAGGCTGAAGCGGGCCTGGTGAATTACCCTGTGGCCTCTGTTTTCAGTCAGTTGCATGTCATGCTGGGAGACCGCTTTGTAAGCCAAAGCAACAACTGTTCCCCTTACAGGGCCTTTATAGAATCAGTGCTCAATTACAGCGACGACACCCTTGCCACGCAATTTTCTGCCGGCCTGTTTTACAAAGACACTGCTGGACAACATGAAGAAACAGAGTTGGATGGAGGAAATCTAGGGTTTGTGAGGCATGCAAAGCTGTCAGCTGAGAGCAGAATGGTATTGCTGTTGGGCCATTGACACAGTGATCTGTTTTTTCAAGAAAAACTTTTGTTGAACGGAGTGGATGTGAAAATTAAACTGACGCGCAGTAAAGACACTTTCTGTTTAATGGGCAGTGCGGCTGAAGGCTTTAAACTGTGCATCGTATCAGTGTCCCTTTTTGTGAAGAATGTATGGGTGGCCCCAGGTGTCCATCTGAGGAACGTGGAGGCCCTGCTTACCGCTAATGCTAAATACCCCGTGGACTGTGTGGGAATGAAAGTTTTTAGCATCCCTGTGGGCAGCAGGGTCAGTAACCAGGAGAACCTGTTCTTGGGACAGTTACCCAAAATGCTTGTCCTAGGGTTTGTGGCTAATGATGCCTTTAGCCGAAGTTACGCTAAAAACCCCTTTCATTTTAAACATTACAATATTAATTTTGTGGCCTTGTATGTGGATGGTGAACAAATACTGACCAAGCCTCTGCAACCGGACTTCGAGGCAGGACACTGCGTGGAGAATACATGAATTTGGACAGATGGCTGGTAAACACACGAAAGATCGTTCTCTGTTAATTGACTGTGAGGAGTTTGCACAGGGATATACCTTGTTTGCCTTTGACCTGTCTCCCGACCAGGAATGCACTGATCACTATTCCCTGATTAAAACCGGGAACCTTAGCGGGAAGTGGGGCTGGGCCCAGGCCCGTGGGACACGTTGAGGGCTCCGTGGGGGGAAGTAGGGCTGGGGCCCGGCCTGTGCGACCTGTCGAGGGCTCCATGGGGAGAAGGGGGGGGGGCTGGGGCAGGGCCTAGGCCTGTGGGACCCATCGAGGGCTCCGTGGGGGAAGTGGGGCTGGGACTGGCCCTGGCCGGTGGGACCCATCGAGGGCTCAGCGCTTTCCCCTCACTGCGTCCCCATTTCAAACAGTGGGGCATGTGGGGTGCAGAGGGTGCGAGTGGCACTGAGTCCTGCTCTCCTCCTTCTCCCCCCGTGTTGTGGCTGTTTGTACCTCAGAGGTGGCCTCTCTACTCCTTCCTCCCCCATCCGCAGCCACCCCTCATTTCTCCCACTCCCCTCAGCCTGCCTGCTGTGGCGGTTTGGGGTTCACCTGGACTCGTCAGCATCACTTTGGGTGCTGTAATGCCAGGCTGCTCTGGCTCAGAGCCTGACACCCGTGGCCAGCTCACAAGCGTAACGGTCTCACCCTGGCTCCCACAGCCTAATCAGGGTCCCAGCGTTTCAGGGGAGAGCTGGGACCCTGTTCACACCAGCGCTTTTCAGCGGTAAAACTTTTGTCGTCAGGGGAGAGTTTTCCCCCAAGCCCAAGAACGACAAGTTTTACTGTTGAAAGTCCAGCATAGACAAAGCCAAAATATCGTATCTTATTCTGAGAACCTTTCTCTGCTGAAAAGGAGGTGGTTAGTTTTGCTCTGTCCTGATGTGAGAGGCAGTGTCTGATCCTGTTCTCAGCCAATCAGACACAAGAGACAAGATAGAAACAACAGGGGAAATATGCCTTTTGTGGATGTTTTTGGAACACTGGACAGCTGGTTAATTGAGTGGATGCTTTGGCTGGCAGATTGACCGAGACACCTGCTGCTTGGATCCTGGTTAGTTACAATCAGGTTGAATCTTTTCTCTTCAGACAAGGCAGGTTTGGCAGACTGCAGTAGAGTTGACTTCAGGACTTGACAAAAAGCCAAGAGAGTAAGACAGAATAGGAGGAAACACAGTGGGGCAGAAACCAACATCACAAGGGAATGAGATACAGGATCTGCCCTGCCTTTGCAGTGCTCAGCACTGGCAGGCTGAGGACTGGATGTCATGATTGTGGTTAGATGTTGATAGATGTTTGGCTGCGTGTGTGTGTTCCCTCCGTGTGCCGCTGCAGCCCTGCTCAGATAGCTGGCACGGCCGACCTCGTGTGAACTGCCCAATAACCACAAGATCTGTTAAGGGACAAAGGCAGCCAGCCAGGTTTATTGTCAACGAAGCACGGTACTAGTATCCCACAGACTCTACCAGACCACTAATACACGTATGCCTGCAATAATGGACTGGCTGAGTGAATGGCAGGACTTTCCATTCCTACCTGGGCTAGACAGATACTCCCTCGGAGATACATCTTTATACCCCAATACAAACAAGTTAGTACTGCCCCTCTGATGTAGTTACTTACTGCTCCCTGGCGTGGCTCGTTATCACTCAACACCTTGTACATGTTGGTTCGATCAAAACATCTTTACTACGTACTATCATCCTGACCTTACCTTTTAGGAGGGGTCAGTGTGGTCCTGTTATCCTTGGGGAATGTTATCGTCCCATCCTTGATAGCGGGATGTGTTTGCATGAGCACTCTGTGATGAGCACTTCTTAGGAAAGTGCATTTCATGGTTAGGGCAACATCTTAGGGACTTTCATACGCTTTTTACAATTCAGTTTAGGGTGATTATTAGACCTACCACATTACACCACCTCCATGTCTCCATGTTCCCCCTCAGCTTCCCCTTGCCCCCAAATCCCTCTCTGCCCCCCTCAGCCTCCACCCTGCCCCCATCTGCCTCTGCTCCACCCCTCTCTCCATTCTCCAAGTGCCACTCGTGTACCCTGCCCAGCCCCAAGCCACAGGCTGGCGGCCATGTTGCCAGGGGCCGGGTTTCAGTCCCATTACCATCCATGGGACGTGGCCACCTCCCTCCCTCTGTGGACAGACCAGAGGCCATGGTGGTGTCCTGCTGACTCCAGCCCTGCTGACAGGAATCATGGCCCGTGTCGGTGGCTGAGGAATGGTAACGTTGCATATATTTTTCTTGTCTCATGAAAAGCCTCCCACTGGCTGGTAGTAGGGAATCATCCAGGTGGCCGTTCCTGCTGCTGGTGCAGGGACAGGTGGCCTGAAGAACTGACCTGGGGGACACTGCGGACGAGAACCCCACCCCCTACTGCAATCCCACGCTGCCCTCCAGCCCACCCAGGAACTTTGCCCTCTGTGCCCATCGGTGGAACACGCTGCTGCTCCGGGAAGGAGGGAGAGCAAACAGAGCCACAGGTGCTGGCCACCTCCTGCCCTACTGCCGGCCCCAAGGCTGACATGATACCTAGGGGCCTGGGCACCATGCCAGGAGAATGGCTGCTCCCCCACCCCCCATGGAGCAGCAGGGCAAACTTTGCTCCTTCTCTGCAACCGTTTGCATGTGAGAGCGACAGCAGGGCCAGGCACAACTGACAGTTCCTCCAGCCACCCTGGCAAGGCGAGGGCAGCTTGCTCAGCAAGTCTGTGCACAGCAAGAAAAGGGAGACCCTGCCACACATCCCTCCTGTGCAGTGCATCTGCCAGAGCTCAGCGGCTCACTCTGCAGGGGCTAAGCGTTCGCACGGGGCTAGAACTGACATGCTCAATTTCCAAGTGCAACTTCAGGCTCGGGTGCGAGAGCCCAGTCCCGAGCAGGCGCAGGAAGTGGATACTTCCCCTGGAGGTGAGAGCTATCCCTTAACTTCACCCCGCTATCAGAGGATGAGCACGTTTGACTGCAATCCCACATGCTGCCATGAATCGGGCCCCTTCAGCGTTTGTATCATCGCCCCCAAGGACGGCGCCACTCAGCTGTGGGAAAACGCTGCTGTTCTACTCAAGCAACTGACCGGCACTTTCGTGTCTCCTGGCCAGGTCTGCAGGGCTGGCGTTACTCTCCTGCTTCCTGCCCCATCTAGCTCACTGCTTCTGTCGAGCAGAGGCTGCCATCTCCAGAGAGCTGGCTGGAGCAGACATTCCTCTGCAGGGTGGCAATCTGGGATCTTAGTCTTACTTATAAAATCAAGCCACCTTCACCTCTAAACAAGACAGAGGGTCGCAGGAGGAGAGGGGCGGCAGGAGTGATGAAGGATGGCCCTGCACTACGCAGCTGGGTGCGTTCCCCTGGGGAGGGACAGGAGAGCTGTCTGCCCACTGGGGAACACAAGGCAGAAAATGCCAAAGAAGAGAAAAAGAGCAGGGGGGGGAAAACCAGGGAAGAGCTAGACAGAGAAATTCCCAGCACCCGAGTCACTTGAGTTGGGGGAGAGTCTCACACCAGGGGCTGAGAGCCTGGCAGGCCCAGTGGGTTTGAGCACGCCCATAGCTGGTTGTGGGGAGGGGACTTCGGGGCTGTGTGAAACATGCACAAGCTGCATCTCAGGCACCTTCAAACCTGCTGCATCTGGGGTTTCCTGCTTAGCAGTAATGGGGAAGTGTCTGTCGCAGCAGTGAGTGATATAAGTATTGTCACACTGGCTGCTCTCCTTATCCCTAATGGGCCAATCCCTTTTGGACCCCCTGATGAGCCTGTGGCCAATGACACTCAGCTTCCTAGGGAGAGTCCAAGGCCAGAAGGGATCTTTCTGACTATCCAGTCTGACCTCCTGCGTGTATCCAGTGGCAATGAGTTCCACAGGCTAACTGCACTCTAAAAGGAAATATTTTCCCAAGCAGATTTAATACTTCCAGGACAACACTGAACAGCGCACTGATACACAGGTACCCACCCACCAGCAGCATAAGAAGAACTCCACATGGACTCCTCCTCAGGGTCGAAATGACAGTCTGGATCTATACATTGAATGCTTCCGCTGACGTGCACAGGCAGAGATCGTGGAAAAACAACACCGCTTGCCTCATAACCTAAGTCGTGCAGAACGCAATGCCATCCACAGCCTCAGAAACCACCCTGACATTATCATCAAAGAGGCTGATAAAGGAGGTGCTGTTGTCATCATGAACAGGTCTGATGCGCAGTTACCACCATCACGGGACCTAAACAGATCAGCCACCACTCACCAGTTCATTCACCTGCACGTCCACCATGTAAGTATACGCCCATTCATATGCCAGCAATGCCGCCCTGCTTATGTACATCGGCCAAACTGGACAGTCATCTACGAAAAGGATAAAATGGCACAAATCAGATATCAGGAATGGCAATAAACAAAAACCTGTAGGAGAGCACTTCAGCCTTCCCTGGCCACACTATAGCAGACCTTTAAGGGGCATCCTGCAGCAAAAAAACTTCAGGACCAGACTTCAAAGAGAAAACTGCTGAGCTTCATTCTCTGCCAAATTTGACACCATGCAGCTCTGGACTAAAAACTGCTGAGCTTCATTCTCTGCCAAATTTGACACCATGCAGCTCTGGACTAAACAAAGACTGTGAATGGTTGCCAACTACAGAACCAGTTTTCTCTCCTCTCTTGGTTTTCACCTCAGCTGCTTAGAACAGGGCCTCCATTCCTCCGCTGATTGAACCTAACCTCGTATCTCTAGCTTTGCTTGCGTAGCATATATATACCTTTGCCTCTGGAAATTTCCCTACCTGCGGTCGTGACGAATTGGATATTCACCCTACGAAAGCTCATGCTCCCAAAACATCTGTTAGTCTATAAGGGTGCCACAGGATTCTCTTGCTGCTTTTACAGATTTTAATTTGGGTTGCCTTTCCCCAGGGGCTTGTTCCCTGTGTTTTATGTGCCTATGAGAAGGTGTATGTGGCTATCACCTGTTGCCACTTGCTGTTTGGTGTTACGTATCGCACACACAACCCGATACAAGACGTTTCCACTCTCTGGGCTCTTCTTATGCTTCACCAAGGCAGGAGGGGCGTCAAACACGTACCAGGGCGCAGAGAGAGACATTTGCCTCAGAAAAGCGATGTAGCAATTTTCTTTATTCACCAAGCAAAGTGCCACAACCACCCTAAACACTGTTACAGCAACAAGCGACTGGCCCCAGAGCGCACTCCCAGCCCTGGAGCTGCGGCCTAGGGCAGCTATGCTCAGCTGCTCAGAGTGCCAGATGGAGGGACTCCGGCCCACAGGCAGGACCTGTGGGCGAGAACGACACACAAATGGCTGTTCAGATTTCTAGGTGGATTTTGATGCTAGGAAGAAAGGCTGGATTGAACCTTTCTTCGAGCCAGGGGTGGAGACAGGTTTCTGCTTATAAAAAGAGGTTCCTCCAAACAGGAAGGGACTTCATCCCCCACGGCCACTCAGACTAGGGCTGTCTGGACGATGATTGATGACACCCCCATCCAGTTAGATCCAGTGGTGATACCCACCCCAAGGACCGCTTGGTCTCCTCAAGGCCACTGATAAAGTAACACAATGCAAACATTGGTAATTGGCATGAATCCACCCATGTGACCTGGCGTTTGAACCAGTGATTACCGAGCATCTCACCACAACCACCCTGCAGAGTCATCCCATCCCAGTTGGTGTGAGCCGTGGAAACCTCCCTGCGAGTGGCTTGGCAAGTTTCCTGTGCACGGACTAACAGAGCCCAGCCGCCGCTCAGAGCCTGAGGAACCGTCTGATGCTGGCATTCAAGGGCAGCGTACTGAAAAAGGCCTCGAACGCACTGGGCCCAGCTCCGGACGCCCAGCTCCCAGCCCTTTTGCAGACAAGGCCGAGGCAGCGGGACAATGTCGTGTGTCTGTCAGGCATCTTCCCTGGGAAAACACACCGTCTGCGCCTCGATGAAGGCGCCAGGCAACAGGCCGAAAGCGGTTCCAGTCGACTCTCCCCCACTCGTCAGAGCAATGAGGCCAAGTGGTAGCATAGGCCAGTAAGAGTGAGGACACCATCTTCCTGTCAGAGGGAGCGCTCTGGCAAGGTGACCAGTCAGCTACGTCTCTCCTCTGCGACTCTGTGATGCTCCGGGCGGAGCGGGAACGAGGATACCGGTTCCAGCCCTTGGCAGCAGCGTATGGAGTCAGCTCCTGCGGGGACGCTGTTACCGTGGTACTTGGAAATGGTGACTATTGGCCAGTTCTCCATAGACGGTGGGCCAGTCACATCGTCACGGTACTTGCGCGAAGCCCACGCGCTGTCATACATCAGGCGGGCCTCGTCCTCACCATAGGGTGTTTTCAGCACCACAGCGCGGCCAGCCCTGCTGCTGGGCGAAAGCAGATTCACCGCCTGGCACAGCGCCTTGGCGACACTCCAGCCCCCGGTAGTGCCTGTTTCGCACCGACATCCGGCTTTCAGCTCAGCTCCCCCTCCTGATCGTTTCAGACGGCCTTGGCAGCCACGGTGCCCACACACATCTCATCTGCTTCTGCCACCCCAGAAGCAGGAGCCTCTTTGCTTACCCATTGTAGGTTTCGTTGTGTCCAGGCAGGTTCCTCTTCAAAGCAGTGCTCGCATATACATTGGTCAGAAGTAGCCAAGCAGCTGCCGCCCTGTAGCCAGGAGCAGCGTGATGGCCGATCGATATATTTT